>NC_089588.1:105532145-105751986 GCF_019320115.1 Miscanthus floridulus | reverse complement strand
CGGGCCAGGGGGTCACGCCCGGGGCATGGCCTTGTCCCCTTGGCGCCGCGCCCACGCAACCACGCACGGCCGTTGGATGAGATGCACGCCTCCGATCCTCTCCAATCTCCAGCCGTCGAACGTCGGGCTCCTTGGCCGAGCTCGGCTATAAGAGCCCCCGATCCCGGTTGCCCTAGCGCTCATCCCATCGCCCCGCCGCCACTTGGTGGCCAACCACTTCACACCGAGAGTAGAAGGCTGAGGAGGAGTTCGAGAGAGGAGAACGGAGCCACTGCCGGAAGGAGGACCGGGAGCACACCAGAGTTCGGAGCACCGCCGCGGATCAAACCGGAGCGGACCACATTGCACGGCACTGCTTCCGGAGCTACACGGACGCAACTCGTCACTGCACCGCCATCCTCTCTTCCACAGCACCCACGGTGAGCCCCCGATTCTTCCCCTGCTCACCGCCAGACCTTGCTACTTCGGCCATGGCGCTCCATACCGTGAGCGCGTAGGCCAAGGTCATCCCCGGTCTCTAGGCACACAAGCACAGCACACCCACACGCACGTCGCGATCACCCCCGAGCCCTTGGACGCTGTAGACCTCTCCAAGTCCCACGAACGCCGTAGCCGAGCACGCATGTCATGATCACGACGCCGCCGTCATGGCGCAGCCACCACCGGAGCACCAGACCACCTCCGAGCACCAGACCACCTCCGAGCACCAGACCACCGGTCCGAGCACCAGACCACTAGTCCGAGCACCATACCACCAGTCCGAGCACCGGACCACCAGTCCGAGCACCCGACCACCGGTCCGAGCACCAGACCATCGGCCAGAGCACCGACCACCGTGGGCAGTACTGCTGGGAGCGCCTGGCGCCTCCTTGACTTGCCCGTCCTGTTCGCTAAAGCCACAGGTAACTCACGCGCATGCTGTGACCGCCCCGCTGGAGCCCCATAGTGACCCGCGCGCCTCGCCGTCGTCACCATGTCGCCGTGGCCGCCGGGAAGACCCTACCAGCCACCTGGAAACCGGAAGTCCTGCCCTGAGCTCTGGACGCCCTCGCCGCGTCCACACGGATCCGTAGGAGCCTACACCCCCCACTGTGACGCCCCTCCAAGGCCATAGCCCCCACACTGACGCCACCGACGTGATGGGAAGACCGCCGCCGTGGCCAAAGCCACCGGAGGCCCTGGAGGACCCCTTGACCTGCCCAACATGCCCGCTGGAGCATTGTGGCGCCCACGCGCACCATAGAACCAGCCAATGCCGCTGCACCCGCGCCATTTCTGCATGCTGGTTGTGCTCGAGTCGCCATTCACCGTGACCAGTGACTTAGGAAGCACCATCCGTCGCCCTGACCCCACCGTTACAGTCGCCATGGCGCGGGGAGGCTTTTCCCCACCTCAATTGGATGCCTGAGCCATTGCGGGAGCTCGCCGGTGAGCACGTCGCCGGTGGGAGCGCGCCGTGGAAGAAACAGAGAAGGGGCGAGTTGAGCAGCGCAGCCCTGCACTCGGTGCACATGAGCCAAGCCAAGGGGAAATGGCAATGGACTCGGTCCACCATGGACCCTGCTTTGGGTCCATGGACCGTGAACCACGATCACGCCCACAGCCTGGAAGCAAAGCCTAGTAGGAGCCCATGGCGGTGACGTGGCAGCGTCACAGCTTGCCACGTGTCCGGCCCGGCCCGGCCCACACCGGCCCAACACGAGCCCACCAAAGCCCGTTTGAGACCTGGCCTGTATTGACCATTAACCGGTCAAGATTGACCGTTGACCTGGCCCCACATGTCAGTGACACGGACACTCTGGACCCACACATCAGACGCTGACGTCAGCTGGGCCCCACCTATCAGTACCAGAACCGGGAAGATGACGTCATGCTGACGTCATCATGCCACGTGGACCAGTCACAAGCGTGACACGTGTCAGCCCCGAATTAATTCAGCCTTTTTCCATTTTCAGAAATGAATTAAACTTCAGAAATTCATAACTAATTCATACGACCTCAGAAAAATATGAAACCAGGACCAAAATTCATCTATAATCAAGCTCTACGCAATAAACCCATGTTTGAATGCATTTGGCTCTTTTGAATTTCCATTGCTTCTTTGTGCTATTCTATAGACGTCGCTAACGCGACTATTATACGAACGATGCAGACTCGGAGGAGAACCTGATGGACGAGGACCGTGAGTACCATGAGGAGAACGGAGACGGCTACACTGAAGGTGCCACATCCCACCCAATCTTGTAGCACCTATTACGCATGGCTAACATAGAACTGCTATCGCTTTACTTACTGCTACAATCATATTATGTTAGGACTTGCATGGTAGTATGCTTGCTTGATGGCCTTTACCTTGACGCAACCTTACCCCTGCATACCCTGTTATTAGGCTAGACACACGTTTACTGCTATATTTCAAATGCTTATACTTCTACTATGCTTATACTACATTAATGTGTGGTGGAAACGGGTGTTATCTGGATTACGGGGAGAGTGCTGCGTGTGTGACTTGGGTGTGTGGAGGGTGAGGGTTGTGTCGACCAAGTTGGAGTATACGACGAGCTTGGGGCAAGTCTTGCCGTGGGGTGCTACCTGGGCGCCCCTGAAATGGATACTTGTGTTGGGTAAATGTTATATGAGATGGTTCTGGGTGTGAACCTATGATGGGAGGAGCCCGGGATGGAGGTGCTGTGGTGGCACGATAAATGGAAACCCTGATGAAGACATTCTAGCTTGGTCAACCCTAAGGACTTACTAGTACTCAGATTCACCGGGAAGCCTTACGTACCACTCGCCCTATATGGTGCGGGACGGCTGGACTACTTGGTAGGATATTGCCACTACTGCTAGGTTGATAGCGGACAGTGTAAGGAGGTACGGGGCACGGAGGATTTCCCCCACACCCTTCCGAGACTTCATGGAGACCTTGTGGACCCGGCTCATGACTCACAGTTTCAGCCACCCTAGACTGGACTTGGGGTGTACTAGGGCTGAATGGTAGAGTGGCATTATCCTAAGCTAGCAAGCGGCCGGAATCAGCCCAGTTGACGACGGTCAGCGAGGAAGGCAGATCTTGTGGTTATGTAAAACCTCTGCAGAGTGTATGGTTGATCGAGCGATACATGCGCCGACTTGTCGGCTATGGACCTTTCCTGGGTTTCGCTTAAACTAGATAGTGAGATGAGTCCTTCTCTTCTTCCCCTGGGAGTGAGTGCTCGGTCGTAGCCAGGGGCTACGGGCCTTGAGACAGTGCCGAGAGGGAGTTGGCCTATCGACTGAGCGATGGTATGGTTATGGTATGGTGATGGTGTGGAGATGATGGTAAATCGATCCCAGGATCGAAACCCGGCTCGGAAAAGGGAATGAGGTGGAGTGTGTGTGAGAATGGTGTTAAAACTTGACAAACTATTATTATTTACTTGATATGCTAATGCTTAGGAAACCCCAGCTTTATAGGTTCCTTTGACTATGTCCAACTTGCATCCAATTTCCACAAAGCAATGCTCATACGGATGGGAGTGGCCAGTACAAATCGTACTGATAAATTTTGGCACATAGGTTCTGCTGAGGAGTATAGCTCCAAGGAGTTTGACGGATAAGGGGTTCGTGCCTACGCTTGAGTTTGGCGATCTTATCTTCAAGCTGTTCTGAATGAATGCTACTTTTGATTCCGCCAATGCGGCGATGTAATAAATTATGTAATTCTGCACTATTTGTACTTTGATGTTATCGTTGTATGGATGTGATATTCGACTGGAATTTGGGTAATATGATCTACAACAGTCTTATTACACATCAACGCTGTGGATTTCCCTTCACGGAAATCGAGGTCGTTTCAGTTGGTATCAGAGCCATACTTGACCATAGGACGAAACCCTTAGAAATGGACGATAGAATAGGACGTGAATAGCCCTTCTTTTGGTTATATACCGACCCTGCATTTACTTTTGTGCAAGGCTTATCTAAAATGGACCTGCTAACACCTATCCCTTAAAACATGCAGATGGCAACGAACGTCGACTGGCCGCCTCTAGGACCGCTACCTCTGGACCACGCCAAGCTTACCTTCGACCTACGTGAGCTCGGGGGTTTTGCACAGACCCTCTGCCGAGTTCTCGTCACGTTAGGTGTCCCCGACGAGCTTGTCAAGGTCACCTGCACCGGGAAGCCAGCTCAGGAAGGAGGAATCAAAGGACCGATTGTCACCTCAGTCGAGTTCCCAGCAAACACTACCTTACCTTCTGTCCCAGCTTCCACCGAGTTGACTATAGAGGACACAGTCGAGGAGGGACTGCGAGCTATCTCACGCAAGGCACTTCGCAGAGTGATGAGGGACCACTACGAGCACCTGAAGATGACAGAGTTCCGTCTACTTCCCCAGGCCCTCGACCTCAGCCTTACCCCTAGTGAGCAGAGTTTCGTAGCAGGCAGAGTTATCCTTGCTGAGGAGGATAGATGCCTTCGTGTCTTAGTTATTCACCTACTAGAGCAGGATAGGTACGTGACCCAGCTAGAGCAGAGGAGACGTCAGGACCAGGCCCTTCAGTGGGAGTACTAGGAGCGAGACTCGCAGGGAGCATAGGAGCGAGCTAGTCTACTAGAGATAGTTGCCAAGCTACAGGATGAGCTCAACCATCATGAGGAAGTCCACAGAGCCGAGGTCGCTGACTTATAGGACAAAGCAGTCGACCTAGGCAACAGGAACTGCTACCTCAACAGCAAGGTATTGGAGTTGCAGAGAGAGTTGGACGACAAGAAGGCCGAGTTCAACCGTAGAGGAGACAGAGAGAGATCCAAGGGGATAGATATGCTGAAAATCCAATCCTAGAACAAGACCATGACTCAAGATCTAGAGGAGTTTAGGAAGAAGGCCGTTCATAACCAGGGTCACCTGATCGAGGCACTCAGGCAGACCGAGTACCTACAGGACAAGTGTGAGAGGACATGGCAGGCTTGGCAGAAGTCTGACAGGAAGCGCCTCAGGGAGATGAAGGGTATGTGGGATCAGCTACCCAAGGAGATTCGCAGCAAGACAAAGCCTATGATAGAGGAGTTTGAGTTAGCCCCGACTCACCTCAACCTAGACGCATGCCCTACCCTACCTGGAGCCAAGCCTACTGAGGAGCTCGCCGAGGCCTTGAAGTACATGTCCTGACTTCACAAGTCTAACGAGGAGATCGAGATCAAGAACAGTCGTATCCCAGCTGCGGTGTACGAGTTAGAGTAGATGACCCTGCGTGGTCATGAGTCATGTCAGTAGCTTCCATAAGTTGTACCCCATGATGTACCCCTTATGAGATGTAATATGAGACATTATGCGTAGTACGATTCTCGCACATCTTCAAGTGTAGCTACTGGAGATGATGCTATGTAATAAAACCCATGTAATGAATGTTTTGGATCTTATTGCATCTTATGGATCTTATTGCTTCTTTGTAATGAGTGTTGGATAGTATAAATGTTTTTCTTTAAATCGTCAAAATCATGTAATCATATCAAATTATAAGCACTCATGGCACAAGCACTAAAGGTTCTCTATGATCCGTGTTGCAGATGCCGAACCGCCGATCCAATCGCCTAATGAACCGTGGACGTGCGCCCACCCCTGAACCAGTGGAACCAAATGGGGAACGTGGTGGCAACAACCGTGGCCGTGGTCATGGCCGTGGACGTGGAGGTATACCCTTCCACCTGGAGAATACCCCGCTGCCTGAGGAGAACATTCCGCCACCACCACCACTGAACCTAGCAGAAGTGATGGCACAACAGACCCAGCTTCTTGCAGCTCTTATTGAAGGAGCAAACCGTCGCCAGGGAGGTCAGCAGTATGACTTCCAAAGGAAGCTGGAAGGATTCCTGAAGCTAAGACCACCTACCTATGATGGCACCAACCCTGACCCGCTTGTAGCCGATGACTGGCTCAAAGAGATGGAGAAGAAGCTTGACCTAACTACTTTCATCGATGATGAGTGTGTTGGAGCTACCACACACCAGCTCATAGGTGCAGCACGTGCCTGGTGGGACAGTTTCAGTGATTCCCATGAGGACCCTGCCAACATCTCGTGGGATGAGTTCGCCGAAGCATTTATTGAGTATCACATTCCCAAAGGTATCATGGAGGCCAAAGCTGAGGAGTTCCGCAACATCAAGATGGGAAAGGATAGGGTGATTGAGTACACTACTCGTTTCACCAACCTTCTGCGATATGCACCTTCCTATGTGGTGAACTCTGAGAAGGAGAAGCTATACTATTACCACAAGGGACTGAACCCACACATCAAGCTGAAGTTTGGCGGTATTGAGAGTAACACGTTGCGTGCTCTGGTGGATCGCTGCATCCAGATTGAGAAGGACCGTGCTGAAGCTGGAGAAGAGTACAGGGAGAGGAAGCATAAACCTGAGGAATCTCTCCGTGGTCGTGATCGTAAGAGGTTCCGCAGAGATGCACCATTTAGGGAACGCTCTCGCCACAACAGGGATGACAACCCTGGATCGAGTAGGGGAAGTGGAGGCTACACCGCCAAATACTCCTGCCCTGCTCAGGAGCGATACACTCGAGACCACTACACTCAGGACTGTTTCAACCGTCCCCCCTCAGCGAATGAACGCCCAGCATAGAACCGCTCCGCGCCAAGCACTGGAAACTGGAAGGCACCCGCGCCAACCCCTACAGGCGGTACGCCTTTCACCTGCTTTGCTTGTGGCCAACCAGGTCACAAAGCCACTGAGTGCCCTCAGAACTCAGCTGCTCAGAGTCTCAGATCAAGGGATCTGCTACCCGTGGACGTCTCAACCATCTGGACGCCGAGGAAGCACAGGCTGCCCCTGACGTGGTGTATGGTATGTTTTTAGTTAATGGCAATACTGTATCAGTTCTATTTGACTTAGGAGCAACTTGTTCTTACATATCATCCAAGTTTGCACGAGAGCATGACCTGCCTGTAACCCCACGTGAAAAGCCTATCATCACCAGCTCGCCTTTAGGAGACCTAAAATGCACCCACATCTATAAGGGAGTGAGTCTTACCATTGAGGGTCTTATCTTTAAAGCCGACCTAACCTTGTTACCTTCCACCAACCTAGATGTCATCTTAGGTATGGATTGGTTAACCCTTCACCGAGGTATCATATCATGTTCACCTAGATACGTCCAAGTGACCCACCCATCAGGCCAAGTCAGTAGATGTGAACCCCAGTCCGGAAAGTCCACCTCTATCTTGTGTGCCCTTAAAGCGAGTTCAGAATCGCAAAAAGAGGAGAAGACAGTTCATGATGTGCTGGTGGTCAGAGACTATCCCAATGTATTCCCTGAAGAATTACCGGGTATGCCACCAGACCGTGATGTAGAGTTCATCATTGATCTCTTGCCAGGAACAGGATCCATTGCCAAGAGACCCTATCGCATGTCAGTTGATGAACTGGCCGAGCTCAAGAAACAGCTTGATGAGCTCATCTTGAAGGGATATATCAGGCCCAGCGCTTCACCCTAGGGATCCCCTGTTCTGTTTGTTAAGAAGAAGGATGGCTCAATGAGAATGTGCATTGATTATCGGAACTTGAACGCAGTCACCATCAAGAACAAGTACCCCCTGCCAAGGATTGATGATCTGCTAGATCAGCTTTGAGGTGCCAAGTATTTCTCCAAGATTGATCTCAGATCTGGCTATCATTAGATGAAGATTCGGGAGAGTGACATCCCGAAGATAGCTTTTGTGACTAGGTATGGGCAGTTTGAGTTCACCGTGGTGTCCTTTGGACTCACGAATGCTCCCGCATACTTCATGAACATGATGAATAAGGTTTTCATGGATGATCTGGATAAGTTCGTGGTGGTATTCATTAATGACATCCTTGTCTATTCATCCACCGCTGATGAACACGAACATCATCTGAGAACGGTGCTTGAGAAACTAGCCCAACATCAGCTCTACACAAAGTTCAGCAAATGCGAGTTTTGGCTACAGGAAGTTGCCTTCCTAGGCCATGTACTATCAGCTGAAGGTGTTATAGTTGACCCAGCTAAGATTGAAGCTGTGAAAGAGTGGGAACAACCCCGTAATGTGACAGAAGTCAGAAGTTTCTTGGGATTGACTGGATATTATCGCCGATTCATTGAGAACTTCTCCAAGATAGCCCGTCCAATGACCAACCTTCTGAAGAAGACTAAGGAGTTTGAATGGACGCCCGAGTGCGAACAAAGCTTCCAGGAATTGAAATAGAAGCTTACCACAACTCCTGTGCTAGCATTGCCTGATATCAGCAAAGATTTCGTGGTCTATTGCGATGCATCCCGTCAAGGACTTGGTTGTGTACTGATGCAAGATGGTAGAGTGATAGCCTATGCTTCTCGACAGTTGAAAGAACACGAGAACCGTTACCCAACTCATGATCTTGAATTAGCAGCAGTTGTGCACGCCTTGAAGATCTGGAGACACTACTTGATAGGCAACAAGTGTGATATCTATACAGACCACAAGAGCTTGAAGTACTTTTTCACTCAGGAAGATCTAAATATGAGGCAACGCCGATGGCTAGAATTGATCAAGGATTATGACCTGGAAATTCACTATCATCCGGGAAAAGCTAATGTAGTCGCAGATGCTCTCAGTCGCAAGAGTTACTGTCACACTTTGATCACTGAATCCGTACCACCTGAGCTCAAAGAAGAGATTGATGATTTTCAACTAGAGATACTACCGCATAGCTTGTTGAATGAGCTCCGCATATAGTATGATCTCACAGATCGCATCCGTCAAGCTCAGAAAAGTTGTGAAGAGATTGAGTATCTCCGTGGTCTGATGAAACTAGGCTACAAGACCAACCACCAAGAAGATGAACAAGGAACCATCTGGTTCAAGAACAGAATCTGTGTTCCATCTGACCGAGCACTACGAGAGGAAATTCTGTCAGAAGCTCATGATTCCAAGTACTGTATTCACCCTGGAGGTTCAAAGATGTATCAAGACCTGAAGAAACACTTCTGGTGGAAAGGTATGAAGATAGACATTGCAGGACATGTGGCACGTTGTGACACCTGCAATAGAGTCAAGGCTGAACATCAAAGGCCTGCAGGTTTGCTAAAGCCTCTTGACGTTCCCGAGTGGAAATGGGAGAGCATATCCATGGATTTCATAGTTAGATTGCCCTGATCACAGAAAGGCAATGATTCCATCTGGGTGATTATTGACCGTTTGACCAAGATTGCTCACTTTGTACCAGTTAAGACCAAGACCAATGCAGAAAAATTAGCAGATCTATATGTTGAGCATATTCTCAGACTGCATGGAGCTCCCTCAAGTATCGTATCTGATCGTGGCCCTTAGTTTGTGTCCCGATTCTAGGAAGCTCTGCACAAGTCCATTGGAACCAAACTTGATTTTAGTACCGCTTATCACCCATAGACTGATGGACAGACAGAACGAGTAAATCAGATCTTAGAAGACATGCTTCGTGCTAGTGTACTGAATTATGGCTCTGATTGAGAGAAATGCCTACCTTATGCAGAGTTCTCTTACAATAACAGCTACCAAGCCAGTATCAAGATGTCGCCATTTGAAGCTTTGTATGGCAGACCTTGTAAGACACCTTTGATGTGGTCCCAACCAGGAGAAAGATCGTTCTTTGACTCCGCCAAGATTCAAGATGCCGAAGAAGGAGTTGCTCAAGTGAAGGAGAACTTGAGAATTGCTCAAAGTCGATACAAGAGCTATGCTGACAAAAGGAGAATAGAACTTGAGTTCAATGTGGGAGACTTCATCTATCTCAAGATATCCCTGTTACGTGGAACCGTCAGATTCCATGTGAAAGGAAAGCTTGCCCCTAGATTTGTTGGCCCATACAAGATTTGCAAGAGGATTGGGAAGCTCGCCTACAAACTTGAGCTACCTGAGGAATTGGCGGGTGTACATCCCGTATTTCATATTTCATAACTACGCAAGTGTTTGAGAGTGCCCGATGAAGTAGTTCCAACAGATACACTTGACGTTCAAGATACACTTGAGTATAAAGAACATCCTATCAGAATTCTGGGCAGAGATACCAAAGAAACCCGAAGCAAGACTATTCCTATGTGCAAAATCCAATGGAGCAATCACACTGAGAGAGAAGCAACATGGGAGAAAGAGTATGACCTTCGGCTACACTATCCTTATCTTTTTGAAGAGTATGTTATGCTTTAATCTCGAGGACAAGATTCTGTTAAGGGGGTAGGACTGTAACAACCCAAAAATCCATACACTAAAAATGCCAACTACAAAAAAAAAATTTCTGAAAAACTCCCATGTGTTGATGACTGTCATGTATAGAAACCCAACATAAGAGATGCATTAGGTCTAACCCCAACCTAAGTCATAACACATAAGCATGACATGTCATTAGTTAATTATGTTTAGTTAAATTCTAACAAATAAAGTATTGCATACATTGTTAATTCAAAATGTGATTTGGATTTCCATTTGAGTTATGATATGCTTAAAAACTCCAATAAATTAGGTGCACCAATTTGGAATTCAAGATTCTAGAACCAAATTCGAATTCAAACAAAAGAGAAGAAATGAATAACAAAATAGAAAAAGAAGAGAAATGATGTAGGCCTCGCAAGCTGCCTCGGCCTGCTCGGCCCATGCCAGCCAGCCAGCCCAACCAGCCCGCCAACCCTTCCCGTCTTCCCAGCACGCGCGCGGCCCACAAGCCAGCCCAGCGCGTCGCCCACGCCCGCGCACCCGTCTGCCTCACTCGCAGCCACTGCCTGCTAGACCCCGCATGTCAGCCACCCCCGTCTATAGTGTTGTCTTCCTCACCCACGCCTCAACCGCCTACGCGACCGGCGCCCGACAGCGGTGGCAGGGGTGGGCCAGGGGGTCACGCCCGAGGCATGGCCTTGTCCCCTTGGCGCCGCGCCCACGCAACCACGCACGGCCGTTGGATGAGATGCATGCCTCCGATCCTCCCCAATCTCCAGCCGTCGAACGTCGGGCTCCATGGCCAAGCTCGGCTATAAGAGCCCCCAATCCCGGTTGCCCTAGAGCTCATCCCATCGCCCTGCCGCCACTTGGTGGCCAACCACTTCACACCGAGAGTAGAAGGCTGAGGAGGAGTTCGAGAGAGGAGAACGGAGCCACTGTCGGAAGGAGGACCGGGAGCACACCAGAGTTCGGAGCACCGCCACGGATCAAACCGGAGCGGACCACACTGCACGGCACTGCTTCCGGAGCTACACGGCCGCAACTCGTCACTGCACCGCCATCCTCTCTTCCACAGCACCCACGGTGAGCCCCCGATTCTTCCCCTGCTCACCACCGGACCTTGCTACTTCAGCCATGGCACTCCATACCGTGAGCGCGTAGGCCAAGGCCATCCCCGGTCTCTAGGCACACAAGCACAGCACACCCACGCGCACGTCACGACCACCCCCGAGCCCTTGGACGCTGTAGACCTCTCCAAGTCCCACGGACACCATAGCCGAGCACGCATGTCATGATCACGACACCACCGTCATGGCGTAGCCACCACCGGAGCACCAAACCACCTCCGAGCACCAGACCACCTCCGAGCACCAGACCACCGGTCCGAGCACCAGACCACCAGTCCGAGCACTCGACCACCGGTCCGAGCACCAGACCACCAGCCAGAGCACTGACCACCGTGGCCAGTACTGCTGGGAGCACCTGGCACCTCCTTGACTCGCCCGTCCTGTTCGCTGAAGCCACGGGTAACTCACACGCACGCCGTGACCGCCCCGCTGGAGCCCCATAGTGACCCGCGCGCCTCGTCGTCGTCATTATGTCGCCGTGGCCGCTGGGAAGACCCTACCGGCCACCTAGAAACTAGAAGTCCTGCCCTGAGCCCTAGACACCCTTGCCGCGTCCACACGGATCCGTAGGAGCCTACACCCCGCACTGTGATGCACCTCCAAGGCCATAGCCCCCACACCGACGCCGCCGACATGATCGGAAGACCGCCGCCGTGGCCAAAGCCACCGGAGGCCCTAGAGGACCCCTCGACCTGCCCAACATGCCCGCTGGAGCATTGTGGCGCCCACGCGCACCACAGAACCGGCCAATGCCGCTGCACCCGTGCCATTTCCGCACGCTGGTTGTGCTCGAGCCGCCGTTCGCCATGACCAGTGACTTAGGAAGCACCATCCATCGCCCTGACCCCACCGTTGCAGTCGCCATGGCGCTGGGAGGCTTTTCCCCACCTCAATTGGATGCCTGAGCCGTTGCGGGAGCTCGCCGGTGAGCACGTCGCCGGCGGGAGCGCGCCGTGGAAGAAACAGAGGAGAAGGGGCGAGTTGAGCAGCGCAGCCCTGCACCCGGTGCACATGAGCCAAGCCAAGGGGAAATGGTAATGGACTCGGTCCACCATGGACCGTGAACCACGATCACACCCACAGCCTGGAAGCAAAGCCCAGTAGGAGCCCACGGCGGTAACGTGGCAGCGTCACAGCTTGCCACGTGTCCGGCCCGGCCCGGCCCACACCGGCCCAACACGAGCCCACCAAGGCCTGTTTGAGACCCGGCCTATATTGACCATTGACCGGTCAACGTTGACCTGGCCCCACATGTCAGTGACACGGACACTCTAGACCCACACATCAGACGCTGACGTCATACTGACGTCAGCTGGGCCCCACCTATCAGTACCAGAACCGGGACGATGATGTCATGCTGACGTCATCATGCCACGTGGACCAGTCACAAGCGTGACACGTGTCAGCCCCGAATTAATTCAGCCTTTTTCCATTTTCAGAAATGAATTAAACTTCGGAAATTCATAACTAATTCATACGACCTCAGAAAAATACGAAACCAGGATCAAAATTCATCTATAATCAAGCTCTACGCAATAAACCCATGTTTGAATGCATTTGGCTCTTATGAATTTCCATTGCTTCTTTGTGCTATTCTATAGACATCGCTAACGCGACTATAATACGAACGATGCAGACTCGGAGGAGAACCTGACGGACGAGGACCGTGAGTACCGTGAGGAGAACGGAGACGACTACACTGAAAGTGCCACATCCCACCCAATCTTGTAGCACCTATTACGCATGGCTAACATAGAACTGCTATCGCTTTACTTACTACTACAATCATATTATGTTAGGACTTGCATGGTAGTATGCTTGCTTGATGGCCTTTACCTTGACGCAACCTTACCCCTGCATACCCTGTTATTAGGCTAGACACATGCTTACTGCTATATTTCAAATGCTTATACTTCTACTACGCTTATACTACATTAATTCGTGGTGGAAACGGGTGTTATCTGGATTACGGGGAGAGTGTTGCGTGTGTGACTTGGGTGTGTGGAGGGTGAGGGTTGTGTCGACCAAATTGGAGTATACGACAAGCCTAGGGCAAGTCTTGCCGTGGGGTGCTACCTGGGCACCCCTGGAATGGATACATGTGGTGGGTAAATGGTATATGAGATGGTCCTGGGTGTGAACCTGTGATGGGAGGAGCCTGGGATGGAGGTGCTTTGGTGGCACGGTAAATGGAAACCATGATGAAGACATTCTAGCTTGGTCAACCATAAGGACTTACTAGTACTCAGATTCACCGGGAAGCCTTACGTACCACTCGCCCTATATGGTGCGGGGCGGCCGGACTATTTGGTAGGATATTGCCACTACTGCTAGGTTGATAGCGGACAGTGTAAGGAGGTACGGGGTGCGGAGGATTTCCCCCACACCCTTCCGAGACTTCATGGAGACCTTGTGGACCCGGCTCATGACTCACAGTTTCAGCCACCCCAGACTGCACTTGGGGTGTACCAGGGCTGAATGGTAGAGTGGCATTATCCTAAGCTAGCAAGCGGCCAAAATCAGCCCAGTTGACGACAGTCAGCGAGGAAGGTGGATCTTGTGGTTATGTAAAACCTCTGCAGAGTGTATGGTTGATCGATCGATACATGCGCTGACTTGTCGGCTATGGACCTTTCCTGGGTTTCGCTTAAACTAGATAGTGAGATGAGTCCTTCTCTTCTTCCCCTGGGAGTGAGTGCTCGGTCGTAGCCAGGGGCTACGGGCCTTGAGACAGTGCCGAGAGGGAGTTGGCCTATCGACTGAGCGATGGTATGGTTATAGTATGGTGATGGTGTGGAAATGATGGTAAATCGATCCCAGGATCGAAACCCGGCTCGGAAAAGGGAATGGGGTGGAGTGTGTGTGAGAATGGTGTTAAAACTTGACAAACTATTATTATTTGCTTGATATGCTAATGCTTAGGAAACCCCAGCTTTATAGGTTCCTTTGACTATGTCCAACTTGCATCCAATTTCCACAAAGCAATGCTCATAGGGATGGGAGTGGCCAGTACAAATCGTACTGATAAATTTTGGCACACAGGTTCTGCTGAGGAGTATAGCTCCGAGGAGTTTGACGGATAAGGGGTTTGTGCCTACGCTCGAGTTTGGCGATCTTATCTTCAAGCTGTTCTGAATGAATGCTACTTTTGATTCCGCTAATGCGGCGATGTAATAAATTATGTAATTCCGCACTATTTGTACTCTGATGTTATCGTTGTATGGATGCGATATTCGACTGGAATTTGGGTAATATGATCTACAACGGTCTTATTACACATCGACGCTGTGGATTTCCCTTCGTAGAAATCGGGGTCGTTTCACCAGGAAGGCGCTAGTCCTTGCGCCGTCGTCTCCGACGCAGCCGGCATGACAGGAGAAGGAGGCAAGGAAGGTGCTGGTCCTTGCACCGTCGTCTCCATGGATGACGCAGCCGGCACGAGAGGAAGGAGGCCAGGAAGGTGCTAGTCCTTGCGCCACCGTCTCCATAGACGACGCAGCCGGCATGATAGGAGGAGGCCAGGAAGATAATTTGTCACCATCCCTTGCACTAAAGTGTTCAGTGTCAAAACAACTTCTTGTTCAGTTGGAGAAAGCCATCGATAATTTGGATTTGGATGTGGATAATTCTCTAAGCGAGGAGCAAGAAAAAATATATGAGGTTCCTTTAGTTTCGACTAACTGTGACACAGACACATTGAAAGGACCAATATCATTTAGAGTTCCTCGGGTCGTAAAAAGCGTAAAGACTAAACGGCTCCAAAGCGCAGTTGAAAAGAACAAGGAAGAAGAAGAGAAGTGCAAAGAAAAAAGGTGTTTCTCCTACCCATTGTTAGCTCCTTTTGTTTCTGTCATGACTACTTCTGAACTGATTTTTTTAATTTCATTATATATATACATATATATATATATCTGCCTATAGGAAAAACTCCAATTGATGTTGTAGAAAATACAGATGGTGCTGATCCAGATCACCTGATCCTAAGACATGACTTATTTTTCCATTCCTTTTTTTCTTAACTTACTTCGTGGCAATTTTTATGTACAGTTTCATATTCTTTGACACAGGGACTTCAACCTGCTGCTATCGACATATCTCATCCTTTGATCCAAGAAGAGTATGCTAATGCCACAATGCCAGACTTTCAAATTTATGGGAATTCTTCTACAATGGACGCTCCTTATATCCAAGGAGGATATACAAATCTCTTATTTGGAGTTGATGAAGCTGCTACAATGCATTCAACTGCTAGGAAATTACATTTTAGTGGAGTGTCAAATCATGAAAATAAGTAACATATCTGTGTTGCTTTGTAAAAAATTATGGAATGTTAGTACTGAATTGTTTATGTTTGTTTCCAGTAATGCTACAGCTTTGAACTGTTTTTGTATCAGTAATGTCAGTCTTGTATCTATTTCACAAATCAATATCACATTCCAGACTTGACAATCCAGACTTGAAAACCATTCAACATGGCATGTGTATTTCACATTCAGAAGAACTACATTGCACACCAATCATGTCAGACCATTTACAGATAGGTCATTTGACACAACAGGTATCAACACTGATCCTATCAGTGCAAATCTATATCTATTTTGCACCATATTTACAGATATGAGATATCTCTATTTGACACAACAGTTATCAACACTGAGACCTTGCAAACCTCTCTGTATACAGAACCTGACTCCCTTGTGCTCTGTCCAAGTATACCAGTTCAGTAAGAGAAGCTGGGAAGATATTGGGAATTCCAGATATTGAGCTCTCATACAATTATTCTTGTTCAGTTATACACCCGGAAAGACTTCCTCCCTCTGTACAAAAACTCTCCACTGCTCCCTTGTGCTTATAGCAACATTTTCTCAAGCTATCAAATTGACAGCTTTTTTTTTTTACAAAAATAACTGTTGCATAAATCTTAGTACTACTAGTACTATCCATTATTTGCATCACCAGTCTTCGATTGAGGGCAGGCCAATTCTTCTTTGGATTGAAATCTCAGACTGAATCAATCTTACTGCTACTAGAACAGCTGCACGGAGACTGAATCGCTATGATTCAGTTTAAGTCACCTGCAGTTTTGAAACAAAATTTCAGAAATCCATCAGCTAACATGTAGAATCGAACTAAATGGAAGCAGCGGAGGTAGTCGGAGAGGACTAAACAAGATGGATCCAAACGCTGCTCCAAACGACGTACGCGACGGGAGCGGATGCAGAGGCAGCGGCGACGTACGGGAGCAGATACTGCGACGGCGGCGGCGACACGAGCGGATCCTGCGGCGGCGACGGAGGCCGTGCACGCCGCGTGCTCTGCGTAGGAGCCGAACCCCGTAGGACTGGTGAAGCCGAGCGTGATTTGAGGATGGAGCCAAGCTGAGCGTGGGACAGGAGGAGACGGCTTCCTGGTCGTTGCGAGCCGAAGAGTTGACGAAGCCAAGCCGAGCGTCCGAATTTTTTTTTGTTTTTTAGCCCTTTTTTTTAAAAAAAAATTTCACAAATATGCCCTTGTAGGTATGATTTCAAAATCTGAACCCTTAGCTCGACACGGAGTAATGGGTGTCGAGCTTATATGTCTCGACGCCATAGATTTTGACGCCTAGGTCTTGGGCTCGACGGGGATATGGCGGTGACTTGGCAGGCAACTTGGCGCCATAGATCTTGGCGCCGAGCTTGGCGCCGTAGATCTTGACGCCGAGCTTGGCCTTGGGGTTATTGGCGCCAAGCTTGGCGCCGTGGTTATTGGCGCCGATGTGGTGTTTTAACCCCGCGTCCAATATTCCTGCCCGAGTCTTCTTCATCTTCTGTCTCCTCTCTCTCGGGTTTTTTCTTTCTCCACTTTGCCCTACCTCACGAATCGGCATATTGGACTTTGGAAACTTTGATTTGATCCGTAGATCTTCGAGGGCAAGGTATCCTTGCTCCCTCCTAGTTTTTTTTTTCAAATCAATTCGGTATATATTAGTCGGATTTTTTAACTTAAGAATCGTCATTACTTATGGTTTCATGCACTTTTAATATTTATATTATACAACCGTATGATATCAAGGCGTGGAAAAGCTACCAAACCAAGGTAACCTCAGCGTACGTTGTTATGATATGGGTTCATTGTTGTGGATCAAATAGGAAACCCTAGGTGTAGGGTTTAATGTTAATTGCTTTCGGTTCTTAGAACAAAAATGGCTAAATTGTAGTTATGGCCGGATGACCGAAAATACCTTCGACCCATTGCTTCTGCTTAGTGGTGTTCTAGTGGTCATGTGCTTTTGCGGCGATCCTTGCAAGGTAGCCAAGTCTGATGAAGAGGACATGTATAGACAAAGGTATTGGATATGTTCCAATTTTGCGTTTGAGCCTACACTTCGTTAGCGTCGCATTAACAAGATGGTGAGGAATTGATATTTATGTCATATGACATCTTGCATGATTTTTTTTGTTTTGTAACAATTGCATTTTTTGCAAATCCCTCCACCGCTCTATAATTTTGAGCGGTGGATCGACACTGAGATCAAGCCTGAAGACAAGGAATAGATGCAGAACTGTTGCGGTGGGAGGCAGAGGACAAGGAGATGATGAAGAAGAAACGTGGAGAGGAGGCTGCAAAAAAGGAGCATAAGGAAGAGAAGGAAAGGAGGCGTATTGCTGCGTACAGGGAGGAGATGGAGAAGAAGCTTGAGCGTGCACGCTGAGCGAAAGCAGCGATGGAGAAGAATTCCGATGCCTTGAGGAAGGAAAAGTGGCCTCGTTGCACTCAGTAGTCTCCATTACTTGCTAGTTCTATGGTTTATTCATAAACAATGTTGTTTACTGTTGGACTTTTTATTGTGTTGTCATGTAATGCACTTTAAGTATGGGCATGCTTAGGTCATGTACTACGTTATTTAGTTTGTCGGCACATACTTCTAGTATTATTGTGTTGTTTAATGTGTTATAGTATTGGACTTTTTATTATGTAGTTGTTTTCATTATTTTTGGTCATAATATTCAGTTTAATATTGCAGACGTAATGAAATGTGATCACGTGCTGCAAACAAAACCTAACGAAGTAGGGCATTATATAATTCAACACACAAAACACATAAAATGGCATGTGAGAACATGTACCGAACTAGGGTACGGAGGTCCTGAGCTAAACCTAACATGCCTTAGGTAATTGAAGCGAACAACAAGCACACGAAATGGCATGTGAGAACATGTACCAAATAAGGGTACATAGTTTTTTAGACTATACCTAATATGCCTTAGGTAATTAAATCAAACAACAAACATATGGATGTGCCATGTGAATAAGATAGGGTCATCCTAGTAGTGTGACCACATAGCAAATTGTGTTGCACCTTCTCCACAGTAGCCTTCCATTGTTGGTGGTGGTGGTGGTGGCGGGGGTGATGGTGGAGGCACCTTGTTCTTGAGATTAGGGCAGGTGCAATATGGATCATTGCAGAGTACCTCCTGTGAACTTGCACCATTGTTTTTGTCGTCATCTTCATCTTCCGTGTACCCTCTGCTAACTTCCCTTTGTAGATCGAAGATTTGGTCCTAGAGGTAGTAGATGTACAAGTAATTGACACAATTACAAGCATAAATTGAGACATGCATAATTAATAGAAATGAATACGACAAATATGAAATAATAAAAATAACCAATAGTCGCACCTCACTAATCTGCCAATGGCAAGTGCGTGAATTGTGGCCCAGTCTACCGCACTTGCCGCACTCGTATTGCTTGGGGTCAGTAAGAAATGGGGTTTCTCTCCCACGCCTCGTTCTTCCGGGTATTTGATCCATAACCATCATGTGCCTCGTCCTCTTCCTTGATCCACACTTGTTCCAATGGTAAGCTGGATCATCAATGTACTTTGGCCCATCATATGGAGGCCATTCTCCAGGGTCCCGGAAAGGCACGAAGCGGGGGCTCCATGTGTGCACAAGCGTGTCGACACTGAACTCGTGAGGTATCCTGCTCTCGATATTAAAGTTGCGATGCCTAGCTGCTGCCACCAAATGAGAACATAGAATGTGGTAATGCCTTGGTTTACCACAAGTGCATGCGAAATCTTGGAGGATTACCACATGCATCCTCGACTCTCGGACCTCATCGTCGGACGTTGTACCGCCCCTATGCTCAACCTGATAAGTCCCTATGGCGTGGTCAAAACATGTAACCTCATGTGTGCCGGCCCTTTCATTTTTTCTTCTCTAGGTGTGCCTTTGGTTTCGGAGCCCATATCTCGCTATCACTCCGCAACTTCAATGTATGGGTGTGTCTAACGTTGAACCAGGCAACAAGCTTGTAGAAGGTGAATTGAACGATTGCATTCACGAGAATACCACGTATCCCAAATAGCAACTTATTGAATGACTCCGCCATGTTGCTGCACTGAAACTCATACCTCCATCCACCGGTGTTGTGAGCTCTTGTTCATTTCTTCAAATCCATCATCAAACCTGTGAGCCATTGTCTACCTTCTACATTTGATGCGGTTCTGACCTGCTCCAACTTTGGAACTGGCACTTCATAGCCGATCTCACATAGTTCTCCCACTGGTCAGCACACCCAATTGGGATCATCTTCCTTAGGATGTTGGGAGGGGAATCTAGGTGAAGTACACCCTCCACTGCGATGCCATCATCATCATCAGCTTTATGGCAATGTAGCTCCTCCCGAGCCCTCATAACCAACTCACTAAATGAAGGCTTCTTATTGAATAACACAGGCATGCTTTGCATCTCAACAAACTCAACATATCTATAGTGATCTCTTTCCATGGTACCTCCATGATATATGCTCACTAGGTTGTCCATCTAGTTCATACACATAAAGACGCACAATTCCTTTAGTCCAATATAAATGAAGCATACTAAGTACAAGGCCTCTAGTATGTAATAACTAACTAAATATATACTATCAATTCACTACTCACTACTAAGTACTACTAACTAACTATGTCAAGTAACTATCTAACTAACTATGTAACTAAGTAGATAACTATTTAACTAACTATCTTACTAACTATATAACTATGTAACTAACTATATATCTAACTATGTAAAGTATCCATCAATCAACCTATCAATCTAAATATCTTTCTACCTATCTAAATCACTACCACACTAACCAACTAATAACCACTGTTAAATAACAAAATTTAAAAACTAATGTACCTCGAGTGCAAGGGAGGCACACCTAGTCGACAAGAGGCAGAGACGGCTGACGGGGAATATGTCGTGCGCCCACGCGTGCACCCGGCCGGCACCCGGAGTCACCAAGCTGGCAAACGGCACCCGCTGCCCTTGTGGAGCGGGCAAGGGAGGGCGATGCAGCAGGGTCCAGCGCGGTCACGACCATCCAGGTTCGACGACAGGTAGGGCGGCGCAACAGTCGTGGGTGGGGCACGGCGCCTCGTGTCTCGACGTGCGGGTGGGGATGGGCATGGCTGGGTACTCCCAGCCGGCGCGGCGCGGCACGACGCGCGGGGCTTGGCGGCTTGAGGCTCGCGGGGCGGGACGCGGCTCGCCGACGAGTGGGATGGGGCACGACCCGGGGCGCGCAGCTGGCCGGCGCGTGGGATAGGGCGTGGGCCGCGGCGACCACGCGTGGCGGGGCGCGGGACGGGGCGCGCGGGACGGCATGGGGGACGGGGCGGGGCGGGCTCGAGCATGCAGCCGACCGGGGCATGGGACGGGGTGGGGCTGGGCGCGGCTGGTCTCACCTACCCGCTCGGAGCGGCTGGTGCTCGGGGCGGGCTCACCTACACGCTCGGAACGGCGCGCCGTGCGGGGACAGGGCGTGGGCCGCGGCGGCCGTGTGGATCGGGGCGCGGGACGGGGCGTGGCGGGGCGCGGCTGCCCATGGCGCCGGTGTGTGGGGTGGGCTCGGGCGCGCGGCTGGCCGGGGCACGGGACGGGCAGGGCGGGGCGTGGCGGGCCGCGGCGCCAATGCTCGGGGTGGGCTCGCCTACCGGCGCGGAGCGGCGCGGCGCGCGGGAATGGGCGGGCTGGCCGCGGCGTCGGAGACAGAGGCGTGAGAGAGAACGGGAGAGGAAGAGAGGAGAGGAAGGAGGAGAGAAAGAAAACCGCCCCACCTGTAAGGCCAGAACGGTGCCAAAATATTTGGCGCCCGGCTTGGCGCTAAGATCTGTGGCGCCAAGGTGCCTGCCTGGTCACCGCCACGGTTTCATTGACGCCTATGTGGCCCCAAAACCTAGGCGCCATATGCACTGGCGCCGAGACGTGTAAGCTCGGCGCCAATTACTCCGGCGCCGAGTTAAAGGTCCAGATTTTGAAATTATACCTTGAGGGACATATTTGTGAAAAAATTTCAAAAAAAAGGACAAAAAAAAATCGGGCCGACCGTCCTTCGCCGCGAGCGTCTGATGCGTCGGGCGCCGACGTGTTGTACCCGTCGCTGAGGCTGCGTATGCAGGGGATGCAGATTGAAGACGCCATGCAGCGAATTTTTTTATCCAGATGGAGTGCAAACCTCATAGTGTTGAGGTGTTTGCATTAGACTTCAGCACAAGCCCTTGTGGAGTCACTCAGATTTATAACTTCCATGGCGACTGTATCTTTGTCCAGAAAAGTGGTTGCAGTCCCTTTTCTGTTGGTTTGCGTGTTGGGGTTCAAGGTGACCTTATCTACTTTTCTGATGGATACATCGACGATCGTTTTCCATATGTGTACAGCATGAGAGATGATGGTACAGTGAAGCGTTTTGCTGCCGGTCTACCTCTACCCAACTCAGTGGTACTAGAGGGGGCACTACTAGAAACTCGAATTGCCCTGTGGGTGACAAATTTTTCTGTACGTTTTTTTTGTACACACAGAAAAATTACGATTATTTTGTCGGTTCTAAAATATCCCGACAGAAAAATACGAAAACCCACAGAATAATTGTATGATTTTTCTGTGCGTGACAATATACACACAAAAAAATCAGGATTCACAGAAAAATACAATTTATTCTGTCGGTTCTTTAAAAACGCACAGAAAAATATATGCACGCACAGAAAAATATAAACACACATAGGATAAATTAAAAAACAAACAAGTCCTAACCCTAACTTGCCGGCCGCCGCCCCCAAACACCCTCGCACGCATGCACTCGTGGACTCGCCTGCTCGGCTCTCCTCACACACGCACGCACACGCTGCACCGCCGTCGCAGCTACGCACGCACGCCCGCCCCGCCGCCTTCTTCTTCCCTGGCGGGCGGCCGCCCATCCCCTCCCCCTTCTTCACCCGGCCCCAGCGCCCCTCCTCCCCCGCCGGCGCCCCGCCCCTCCCCTATCCTCATCCCCGATGGGCGGCCACCCCTCCCCTCCCCCTTCTTCACTCGGCCGGATCCGGCCCTCCCTTTCCCGGATCTGGCTGGTGGCTGCGGTGGTGGTGGTGGTGGACGGCGGCTGGGCATGGTGGTGGTGGTGGCCCTCCCCTCCCCCTTCTTCTCCCCCTCCGGCTCCCCTCCTCTCCCCCTTCTTCTTCCCCGGCGGGTGCCCCTCCCCTCCCCCCTTCTTCACTCGACCGGATCCGACCCTCCCTCTCCTGGATCTAGCCGGTGGCGTGCGGCCGGCGCCTCCCCTCCTCCCGCCGGCGGCCGGCACCTCCCCTCCTCCCGCTAGCTGCCGCCCCCTCCCCTCCCTCTCTTCCCCGGCACCTTCCTCACCAGCGGCGCCCCTCCACCGGATCTGCCGCCCCGCCCCTCCCTTCCCCCAGATTCGCCGCCCCGCCCCTCCCCTCCCTCACCGGCGGCGTCCTCCCCCAAATCCACCGCCCCCTCCCTCCCCTCCCTTACCGGCGGCGCCCCTCCCCCGGATCCGCAAGGAGGCCCGAACGCGCAGCGCGGGCGTGGTGGTGGTGGGCTGGTGGGTGCGTGAGGGCGCGGCCGGGCGTGCGCGGCACGAGCAATAGTCTTCGGCGGCGCGTGGGGCCGCTGGCCGCGGCGGCCGCTAGGTGCAAGGTGGCTGCAACATCGTGTGGGGAAGCAGGGCGCATGGGGTCATTGGGTGCACCGCCAGCGGGCTAAGAATGCTCAGATATCCTACATCAAGAACGCCGCCGTCTCCCCTGTGTCTCGCTCATCTTCTCCGCTCCGTCCCGGCCGCCAAGAACGCCTCCACCGACAACCTCCTGGCTGGCTTCGTCCCCGGTGACCGCTCTCTCCCTGGCCACAGAGAAGGTCGTGACCGACAACTCCATCCCCCGCAGCCAGGTGATGTCTCTTCTCTTTCAGTTTCCTCCTATCCTCTGCCATGTCGACTGATGCTTGCTTGTTCACTTATTCCCTAGATTCCCAAGGTTAAAATCTGTTCTTTGGGTGTGCATGACCACAGATCCGCTTCCCCTCATTCTTTTCCCCATGATCTGCTCAATGTTTGGCTTCCAAGTGCTCCTGTTGTGGTAAAAGAAAATGAATAGATCCCCTCGTTTCCTCTCTCACTAGAAGTCAACATTGCATACTTGTCAATGATATCACGTCAGTTAATTTGAGCATACTTGTTACTGCCAATGATGTTTTGGAAAAGCTATGCTGCGATGATTATTTGCTTCCTTTTCCTCTAAGGCATGGGAATTATATTGTGATTCTTATTTACTTTCTTATTTGCTGAGGCTTTGGGAATTATGCTACGATGAATTACATTTTCCCTATAAATGAGGCTTTGTGCATATGCAGTGGGCTGAGGCTTTCTTATTTGCTGAGGTTCATTTGTTCTTTTCTTTGGCTGCTATTTTTGGCTCAGATTTCAGAACTGTTGCTATGTGGTTTCACTTCTCCACGTAGCTGCGCAATCCATTTGATTGCATCGACAAAACTGAGTTAGGTGTAAGAATCACAAGGTCCTTGATTTAGAGGTTTGTGACTTGCTTCATGCCACATTTGTAACAACGAATTTTTTAGTATACAGATTGTCACATATATAGTATACAGATTGCCACATTTGCTTCATGCCACATATATAGTATACAGATTGCTACGTTCAGAAAATTCAGATTTGTGTCATACTTAAAATTTATTCACTATTTTGTTGGATGATATGCTACGCCTGATAAAATTATTCTTTTGACAGTATGGTGACCAGCTGCTACCTCTGACAAAAATGGCAGTGGAAAATCTAATCAACGGTTCCTGCCTTTCATTTTCACCTTCTAATTGATATTTCAATGCTTCATCGCATTACTGCTTCTATTGAGATATTTTGCTATTTTTCATATGGATCAATTTTTACAGGAATCTCTTTACAGGAAATTATAATAGTTTAGTTTCGGTGTCCATGGGTATGTTGTGATGTTGGACCTATCTATTTTTTTTGATACCTGGTGCTTTTTGTGCTGCTGCTCTCCTAGGCTGGGAAAATACTATAGTTCAAATCTGCAGTCCCTCTCATCGAGCGCTACCTTTGGGTTCTTTAGGTTCAAAATTCTAATGTCCTTCTTTACAGACAATACTGAGTGTACCTGCTGTCTGAAACTTGGTTGTTTTTCCACATTTCAATTATTGATTTTTTGGCTTCCAAAGTGCCTGTTCTGTTTGTTTTCTCATGCAGACTTTAGGCTGAGTGCAATATGTTCTATATTTTTACCTTCTCCTTACATGTCTACATTTGAATTTTTCCTCTTGCCGATTCTGATCACCTCATGCTGATTCTGATCACCTCATGTTCTATAGTTCAGTTTCGGGGCAGTTTGGCACACACCCCTCCCTCTTGCCGATTCTGATCACCTCATCTTTCAAGTAACACATCCTCATACAAAGACATAACAAATTTTAGTTGCGATGGCCACCTTCTAGCCAAATTAGATCCAGAATCTTTGTTCTTGTCGGTTTAGTACAGTCTGGGTTTTACATTAATAGGTTGCAGCTACACTGAAATTATCATTGCCTTACTATGATTTTATGTGCAATCTGTGATGCAAATTCCCATTTCCTGAATCACTGTGATTATTGCAACAAAAATCACCATCTTTCGGCTGAGATTGCACCGCAAATTTAGTTTTTATTGCATTCAGAGTATGTTTTTCTAGTGTAATTTGTTGTAGTCAATGCCATTTGGTATCTGACTTGTAGTCATTCTTTGTGATTGTGTGTCTCGAAACATGGCAAAATACAAGGGGGAACGAATCTTACTGGGCCATAGCTCCACCGTGATGGGGTTGCTATCGCCGTGGAGCTGGAAGCTTTTACATTCACAGACAGTGGTTGGCATGGCCAGGAATAAGGAGGCGGCGGCGACCACGGTAGTGGTGTCACGCAGCGGCCTGCATGGGTAGAGCAGCTCCGGGTGGAAGAACCACTTCACGGGCATCTCCCTCGGGGAGGCGGTGGCCGCAGGGCAGGGGGCGAGCACGTGGAGAAGCCTCTCCTCCCGCTTCTCCCTGATCCTCTCCATCTCCCTGAACCTCTGCTACAGCAGGGCGATGGAGGAGAACATCACCTGGCCTTCGCTGCTCTACACCCCCATGATTACTGAGGAGAGGGAAACTGAAGTAGTGAAATTCATGAACTACTGAGATGAGATGGTAATGCTTTTGAATGTATTGATGCTGGAACATTTGGACATCATCTACATATAGCCTGGATGCTATGAATGAATGTGCTGAACATTTGGACTCCTATCTTTATATGTTGTGATGAAATTACTGTATGGACAGTCCATATTTTAATATGCTGTTGCTACTGTTTTCAAATAATTATTGTATCCAATTTGCTGCATGGGTAAGCGTATATTATTCTATCGGTGGTTTGTTAACACCTGACAGAAAAATATAATTTTTCTGTGCGCTCACCTAACCCGACAGAAAAATATAATTTTTTCCTATGAGTGCACCTCTGCAACTCTGACAGGACAACACTAACAGAAAAATGATTTTTCTGTCGGGTTTTTATTTTTTCTGTGAGGAATAATACATAGAAATTTTATTTTTAATCTGTCTGAACACAATTTTTCTGTGCGTGTAACACCTACAGAAAAATTGTATCTGACGGTGAACACACAGAACAATTAAATTTTTCTGTTATTATATTTCCGTGTGTATTTTTCTGAGGGTACACCGTCAGAAAAATATTTTTCTGACGGTATTCACATTTTTTTGTGTGTTTTCGCACAAACAGAAGAATGCGAGTTTCTAGTAGCGAGGGCTACATTGGTCTTCTCCCCATTTGGATTTTTCCTTCTTGAACTGGATCGGAGGGGTCGTTTTATATATTTCAATTTTCTTGTGCAGTGATAATGTGCTGACGTGCAGTCTTGTACATCGATTGATGTGTGCTTTGTTTCAAACTTCCTATACGTAGGTGAAGGCTGAGGGGAATTGCAATCGGTGGAGACTTTCAGTTCTGATCTGCGACGCTCATGTCTCAAACACTCTAGGTGAAAAACATTGATGTGGCATGTTACTTGCTAGCCTTATTGTTTCCCCTTCTTTTGTTTTTCCAGCATTTTTTCAAAGTATTTTTCCAGCATCGAAGAATATCTGCTATTGTTTTAGTTATTACATATCAAACTTGATTAGAATGTTCAGCTATTGTCAGAGGTGCTATTTATCTGAACCTTGTCTATGGTATGTTTCCGTTAAAAAAAAAATTGTGACCTGTTAAACAAGCCAGTTTTACTTCTGACATCTTTCATTGTACTGTTATTTTTTTCCCCTATGACATTCAGCTTGCTTTTTTCTAATTGACTGAAACATGACACTGGCATGGTCTTGTTAGCTCAGTTCTTACTATGAATCACTAAAGTTATAAATAGCTTTATATTGGACCTTAAACTCGAGAGACCAATCTTTAGCTATATGAAATTATTTATATACTAGCAAATATGTCTGTGTCTTGCAATGGAAGAAATAAAACTATCAAACGTTAATGAGAAACGACGACAGGAATGGTACATATCTATTATGTTTTATCTTTTCTATAAAATTTGAAATCTATAATTTATTTTATGATGACCATGACATCTACAATGTAAGCTAATTATTGAATTAAAATATAACATTAACAATTTGTTCTCCCATTATTAAGAGCAAAAATATTTACATAATATATTATAACTTTACTATCCGGTGTTGTTAACTTGTTATAGTTAAATTATCAAGCTTCGGGACTTTCTTTAAGATATATTAATAAGTAATTTTAATCTCTAATTAAAGTTGACAAAAAGTTAGTTGCCGATGTATAAGGATGTGTTTGTTTGTCGATAATTATGTCAGAAGACCTCTTTTGATTTTTTTTCACATGGCAGCCTCATCGAGGACTACATATATTTATTTAGACTGGATTACACAATAAATTGTTGACAGTGGAAATAGTTCTTTTTAGGGAAACATCAATGGTTGAAAGACCTATAATTCTGTATTTATTATTTGCTTTGACGTTTATGAGAAAAAACCCAACGACCTGGAGGAATGGGCAGGAAAAAGATTAGACCCAAAACTTATGATGGATTTTGGGAAAGCTTTGTTGAGGTTAGAGTATTGAATGTGCCAGACTTGAGCACAAACCCTGTGGCTGTGAGATTGACAGCTTGGAGGGCAACGGCATCTTCATCAGCCCATGCAGCCGTAAGTCATTTCGTTCGTGTCAATTATAGTGGAGGTGAAGGTGAAGGTATCATATCATTTTTGGTCACCGCTGCCTGAAAGATGGTACAGTGGCACCATTTGCTGCAGACATACCAGAGGACAAAGTTCATGCAGCAGATGGTAAGCTGATGGATTCATCAACATTGTTATTACCTCCTGATTGAGGTTCTGCAGATCAACTCTGTTAGTCTTATCCTAATGAATCTTAACGTTAGAAGCACTGGTGCCAATTGGGGCCAGGGGCCATGGTGTTTTATTTCTCAGAGCTGAAACAAGTTTTCTGTTTCTTTATATATATGGCCTATTCCAGAGTTTTTTTTGTAGTAAACTTATGCATAGTTATTTTTGTTTTCAAGTCCCAATGTGGGTTTTTAGTGCTTTTATAATTTGCACTTGTAGGAGTCTTTAATTCCTATCTAGATGAGATCGGGTTTTAAGATTTGCTGGACACTATTATGCTGCTATTCCTTCATATCAATGTCTCTTGTAATTAATGGTTACCGTGTGCTTGGTGTTTCTGGGCAGTTTGTGGAATCGTATCCTCTAATTCAAAAGAGGATGTTTGAATACAGGTGAGATGTGATATAGTTAATCGAAATGGAGAATGCATGGGAACTTTTACCTGGTCAGCGGTGCATTTTGTATTTCTTAGTATGATATGGATTACAGGAAACTGGCACATATGATTCCTGTTAATTGTCAACCTTAGTCTTCAACATACAACTTTATTGTTTTTCCCTAATACATGGAAATATAGGTTTAATGCCTTAATTATGAAAGATATTCCACCCGTTCCAAATTATAAGTTTTGACTTTTTTAATACATCGAATTTGCTATATATCTAGACATAACGTAGTCTAGATACATAGCAAATTCGATGTACCAAAAAAATCAAAGCGACTTATAATTTGGAACTGAGGGAGTAAATTATATATATTCGCTGTGAATTATTGTTATTTTTATAGGTTTAATGCCCTAATACATAGCAATATAGGCTGGCATTATCTGATGATGCATATCCGGTGTGTGGTGGGCTCTTCTGACATCTGGCTACTGGGCCCGAATTTATTTATTTTTTAGTCCTTTTCTGAAAAATTTTCACAAATGTGCGTCTGAAGGTAAGATTTTAAAATCTGGACCCTCAGCTCCGTCTCGGCGCCATTGTTGCTGGCGCCAAGCTCTTGGGCTCGACGCAGATATGGCGGTGACATGGCAGGCAGCTCGGCGCCGTGCTTACTGGCGCCAAGCCTGTCTTACGTATGGGCCCTCCTTTCCTTTCTCTCATGTTCTCCCTCTCTCTCTCGCACCGCCAGCGCCCACCCGAACCAGCGCACCGCCGCTGCTGCCGCCCGCGCCCACGCCCTCTCCCGCCCTCGGCCGCCCGCGCCCGCGCGCCCTTGCCCTCGCTCGTGCCCGGCCTCCCTTCCCCGCGCCCTCGGCCGCGGCTGCGGCGGCCACCACGCTGGACCCCGTCCCCGCGCTGCGCACTCACCGTGCCCGACCTCGTCCGCGCCGCGCCGGCGCCATGCCCACCTTGGCGTGACCGTGTCGTGGCCACGCTGCGCCCGCACCGTGCCACCCACGACCGTCGTGCCGTGCCGCCTGCGCCTAGCCTCGCCTGCCGTACTGCCCACGCCCTCCGTGCCGGCCGCACCCGTCGTGCCACTGCGCGCCACTGCCGGCCCCGCTCATCGGCCTCACCCACGCCTGGCGTCTGCTGTGACTCCATTGACATCTGCGACTCCGTTGCCGGACAGGTAAAAATTATGAATATGCAATGTACGTACTTAGTTAGCTTTGATTGTAGTGTAGTAGTTTTGGCATTTGTTATTTACTAGTTAATGTGATGACTCAGGTAGTTGATTTAGTTAGTGATGTAGTGAGATTACTTGCCTCCCCTTCGGTTCATCCAAGAACTTAGCTTAACCATCATAACATTCCCACCTGCATTTCCTAGTGCTCTGTTCAAACGAAAAATTATATCATATATGTCTTAGCAAAAGAAACAAAATACGATTTCATGTTTACCACAAAAATAATCAACCTCATCATAGTCAACCATATGGCCACAATAATGGCCTATTCCAAGCTCCAAATGGACTAGACCGTAGTTGAATTTAACACCATATTCGCACTTGGCTAGAGGTGCTTTGTAAATTAACCTTTCTTTCTTCTTTTCCTTTGCCTTTGGTTGCTCCGACCATTGATTCTTAGGACCGTAGAGCCACTCATTGAAACGACACTTCGCAAATCCATAACGCTACAAGAGAATACATTAGTACACGCACACATATAGAGATAAATATTTAAACAGATACACTTTCCACTTACTTCGTGTTTGTTCGGACACACAAACTCCAACGTATTCTCAGGGTTTATCACAGCTCGATCTCCGCATTCGCACAGAGGAGGTTCCTTGAGTCGTCTAACTGCGGCTAGGTGCTTCTCCTTAGCCATCATTGGCGGAGGATTAGGGGGGTGGAACCCAACGCTGGAAGTGCTCACGTAGATGTCTCCCTCTACACCAATCGTCGAAAAGGAGGTACCTAGGGTCAAACTTCTCTGCACCGTCGATCCACTGAAAGAAAAAGCACCTCTCATGGTCCTACACAACAAGATTCCAATAAAATATTAGTAGCCTACTTACACAAATAAAGAAAAAAAGATAGTGGAAACAATTACTTACATTAAAACGACTGCATGTGTAGAAGCAACGCGCCGCTGTGTCTGGATGTCTCGATTAAAACACGTCAGCCGGGAAACCACAGTCACAGTTAGGGACAGGGAGGTCAGGAGGGACGGGGGCATCTTTGCTAGACGCGTCGGGGTATAATTCTCGAGGACGACCCTGTTTTCGCCAAAACTCCTCCCGATACATTTCTTGCATCTAACAAAACGGTTGTAATTTAACAAACAAAAATCAAAACATCACTAATTAATGTCAATGAGAACCATGCGTGTACCTGCAGTACTTGAATCTGTTGGCTGCAAGCAATGCGAAGAGGACGACGTCGATGGAGCAGATCTACAACTCGTTGGGTTTAGTGAGCTAGCTCCACAATACTTTCACCTAGGGAGCTGAAATGAATAGGAAAGAATAAATCAATTATGTCTGCTTGTAACACTGGAAAACAACAATCTCTTAATATTACTAAATATATCAAGGCCTTGGTAATTATAGGATGATCTCTTGAACTTAGACATGCTGGATGTACTCAACTATAAGTGAAATGAAGCATGTTTAGAAAGCATGTAAATTAATTTCTTCAGTAGCTAGCAAAAAAATTTGATGCACAAAGTTGCACATGTGCTGCATCCTCAAAACTTTTACCATACATACATACATTTAGAACTCATAGTTAATTTAGGACACAAATTTCTCGGGATGGTTGTTCAGTAAGAAACAAATATAGAAGCCCCAAAAAATTCCCAGAATAGTTTTGGGCTTACAGTAAGAACAAGTACATAGACCCCTAATTATTTTCTGAATGGTTTCAGTAAGAAGGAAACATGGGATTCAATACATTAACCTTTGACTCTTGTTGATGGTAAGATTACAACAAAAAAAGAAGAGCACAATTTACCCTTATAATTCATCTTCTTCATGCTAGTTGGACAAGGCATAGGGCATAAGGTATGAGGATTCGACGGGTAGTGTAATTGCTGGCCCATCGTAGCTCCAATTTTTTTCTAGACAGATACATACTAGAACTAGCAACGGATGGAGAAGAAAAATCTAACTATAGATGTCGAATATCCCCAGCCTAAGAGCAACTCCAAGAGATGCCCAACCATAGCCCAAAACAAAATTTTAGAAGCTGAGGTATAAATTCCGCCTCCAACAGCTCCCTTTTGTTTCACCCAAAATTACCGTACCTCCAAATTTCTCCCCAGCACCCTGCATATGTGCAACACGCTGAAGTTCCCCCAATCCTCTCCCGTGCTTGTTCGCTGGCCCTTTGCCTGCTCTATGTAGGTCTCTCGTGAGTGCAGCGGTGGCACTCCTCGGTCAGTGATTGCTGTCGGCGATGATGCAGATAAAAATACAAGGAAATATTACCAGCTGCCAATATTTAATTGCAATGTGGCTTATTTTTAGCTCCTGTAAAGGATAATCGTACTCCTGTAAAGGACACCTTGAATCAGTAGACCCACCAAAAAGAATCCTACTCCAGTCAAGTTAGGACCCTTCACACATGTTAATTGACTAATCGTCTACTACTGAATTCCAGCGAATCCTACTCTAGTCGAGTTACGCATGTTAATTTGACTAACCATCTACTACTGAGCCGAGGAGTTGGTGATAAAAAATACAAGGAAATATCACCAGCCGGCGATGAAGCTTATTTTTAGCTTTCAGCACATGAAAGAAAGAGGCAGGGGAGAACATTTGGACATACCAATGGATCTGCAACAGAAGCACGAATTGGAGTCATGGAGAAGGCGGAACCACTCCCAGTCATGTGCTCCACCAGCGAAGTCACGGAGATGGCAGAACTGCTCCTACTTGCGTGCTCCACCATCGCGTGCTCCAGGTGCGGGGTAGGCGGCACCAGGGGGTCGGTAGGGCTCCAAGCGGCGCTCCCGCGAGGACAGTTAGGTGGGGCCGGTGGGGTTCCTAGCGGCGTTGTAGGGTGGGCGGCGCAGTAGCGTTGGGCGGTCATAGAGCGGGGCGGCGTGCTGAGTCGCGGCGCGGGGCGGTAGCAATTGGGGGTGGGCGGGATTTGGAGCGAGCAGGGCGGCGGGCGCACAGCTTTGGGCGGGGCGGAGCGCTGGATTTGAGTGCGGCCGTGCGCTGAGAGGGAGAGGGCGACCGACGCGATTTGGGATGGCGCGGCAGGCGGGAGTAAGGCAACGGCGGCTAGATTTGGGATTGGAGTGGGGGTGAGAAGCATCTAGGGTTTGTCAATTGTCACTGTATTTGTGGGCCCATGCTAAAATTTTGCGTGCGAACTCAAAGCAAGCAGGCGCGCGAGCTCAATGTAAGTCCGGTGGGCGAGCTAGGTGGGGGCCACTTCTTTTTAGCGTCACATAGATTGACGCTGTATATCCTTTTAGGGACAGACAGATTGACGCTATACATGATTATCTATAGCGTCAGATAGTAGATCTCTAAATGAGGATTCAGTGACAGATTATCTATTGGATATCTTTAGTGTCAGATCGTCCATCGATAAACAAAATTTTTAGCGTCCAATGTCTGACGGTGTTGCGGTGTAGTGAAATAAAATGGTTAACTATTATGGATAGCGTTGATAATTAATTATTAAAAGATGAAAATTGAATTTCACATGATTTTATATATGTTGTTTCATACCATCCAAAGTATTCAATATCTATCTTGATCTAATTACCGTGTCCTTTAGGAAATACACAAGGTAGAGGAGCGTGGCGACAGGAATCAACAACTATTTGGTGCGATTGGTCGTGAGCTGTCCCTCAAGTGCCTTCTTCGACTGTCCCGGTCGGACTACAACATAGTGGCCTCGCTGAGCCGGAACTTCCGGTCTCTGGTACGCAAAGGGAAGATCTACCGATCGGGCTAGCGGAGCATTGGATCTACATCTCCTGTGATTTGGTAGAGTGGAACGCATATGACCTGGAGCGCAGGCGCTGGATGCGAGTACCCATTATGCCCGGAGATGAATGCTTCAAGTGCAGTGACAAGCAGTCGCTCGCTGTGGGCACAGACCTGCTTTTGTTTGGAAGGGCCTATACGGAGCACATTCTGTTAAGATATAGCATCCTAACCAATTCATGGATTCAGACGACTGATGGGACGAACTATCCGCTCTGCCTATTTGGTTCAACAAGTGTGGGGCAAAAGGCCTATATGGCCGGGGGCGCAGATTACAACGGCAGGGTCACGAGCGCCGCAGCGATGTATGATTACGAGGAAAAAGTTTGGGAGGCTCTCCCAAGCATGAACAGGGCTAGAAAATCGTGTTCAGCAGCATTCATGGACGGGAAGCTGTATGTGATTGGTGGGGTGGGCAGCAACAGAGAGGTACTGACATGCGGGGAGGAATACGACTTTGAGCAGGGGTCGTGGAGGGTGATCGACAACATGTCTGAGGATCTCATGACCAACGCACAGGCGGGTTCTGCTCCTCCTCTTGTTGCAGTTGTCAATAACGAGCTTTATGCAGCTGATTACAGTGTGAGGAATAATGTCAAAAGGTATGACAAGCAGAACAACAGATGGATCACGCTTGGAAAATTCCCGGAGAGTGTTAACCACATCAATGGATGGGGTATTGGTTTCAAAGCATGCGGTAACAGGTTGATCGCCATTGGAAGTCCATTGCGTTCTACTCATTGCCTTGGCAGGGTTGTCGAGCTTTACTCATGGGTCCCCCAATGAGCAACCGCTTGCTTGGAATCTGATTGCCAGGCATCCAGGTGCTTTCGTGTATAATTCCGCCGTGATAAGTTGCTGAGTACGTCCACTGAATAAAGTGGATGTTTTAAGAAAGGTACAGCTAGCATGGCAAAAAGCTAAGGGAGCTCTGATCCTTAACATCGTTTCGCTTCCTGCCAGCTACCCAATTTCAGGCCTAAAGCATGTAACCTTGAGTTCTGATACTTGTATCTTTCTCGGAATCCTTTTCTATGCATGTTGTATTTGGATTTTCGATGAACTGCGAATGCGGGACAGTGTTACATTATCAAAGTATAAACAATTTTCAGAAGGCTTTTCAAGCTTTCCAAAAGGGCCGCTGGGCCTCTCCTGTACCTTCAAAAAGGGCGCTCTTCTTTCTTATGTTTTACTGCTTCTTGGGTACTCTTTACTGACTTATACCTTGTAATCATCTTGTTTACATCAATAAATTTTCAATAGAGGCCGCTGGGCCTCCCCTGTTCCTTAAAAAAAAAGCTTTCCAAAAGGACGCTTTACATTCTTCACCTATTGTCCAGCTGTTTGCTGTTTACATCAATAAATTTTCAATAGAGTCCGCTGGGCCTCCCCTGTTCCTTAAAAAAAAAAGCTTTCCAAAAAAAGCCACTTGTTAGAAGCTGTTTGCATGTCGGAATTAAAGGCAAGCAGTGGCCTAGTGTTTTTTACGAGCATTACGGCCCTGTTCACTGAAAAGCCATGGCTAACGGTATTGTTTGAGAGAAAAACACTGTTCGTTTGCTGAAATAGTATAGCTCATAAGACAAGCGAACAAGGCCTACAAGTGTGTGATACTTGTGCTGTGCAGGCAGTCCATTTGGACAATAATCCTGCTGGGTTTCTATTGCCAGAAGTGCCGAGCTTTTATCTATATCTAAACTACTATTATCTCTACTAATATGAAGATCAAAGAAAAGCTTCACGCATCTGCCTGCCCATCGTCCACGCTCAGCCCCACAGTCCGCATGGTGAAGATCGTTTGCCCCCACCAAAGAGCTTAATGAAATCATCCACACCTAGCTTCATCTCGCGCCTTCACCCCTCACCAAAGTGTGTTATGATTTTTACAGGCGATTTACGTTAGTTAGTTGTCTCTAAAAATTAATGAATAAATTCAGTTGTATTACATGAACTGGCTATGTACTCATTTACGCAGGTGGTTGGTTTAACCATACCGCAAGTGTAAATTGATTAAGCTAACTATTAGTGTAAATTTATTTGTACTAGTGTTCTCAAGTTGATGTCAGAGGAACGTCACCATTTCTACTAACATTTTATATTTTATATTGGTGGTTCCAAAAACCATAAGTGCAAATCAGAAAAGTATCGCTAGTAAAATCTGTTTCTGTACTCAGTGCTCCCTTCAAGAGTTAATTTTTTTTTAAGTTTGACTAGATTTATAAAACGTTAATTATAAATATTTCTATCTTTAAATATATTTATATTGTAAATTTACCTGTTCGCTTTAGCTTGTTTCAGCTTATTCTCTCGTACTATTAAAACAGCCGAAATGAGCCGGCTAGTCTACCAGCGAAATGATGGTTCTTGAGTTGTCCTAGTGTCAGGCGCAGTCTTCTTCAAGTCCGAGTGATTGTGCTGGACATCTGGACATGCCCATTCGAGCATCTAGATAAAAGTAATACCTCAAGATTCTTTTAAAAAGTTATTTATGTTTGTCATTAATTAAACATCTGATGCGGGTAGTTTTGTAGGACTATAAACGTAGTCCGATGCAACGATAGGCACTGTTCGGCTTACCCCATATTCGGCTTGTTCGGCTTCTTTTTTCAGCCGGAACAGTATTTTTCTCTCACAACAATTCAGCCGGAACAGTGTTTTTCAGCCAGTTTTAGTCAAGTTGCAGACCAGCAAACGGGGTCTAGTATTAATTACTATTTATTACTCCGTAATATCACAGTGAAGTTCACACAAGTCATTAACAAAAGCCTACTAAATGGGCTATAGCTCCGGGTCTTTTTACCACGCCCACTAGCACAGACAAGGTTTGGCCCAATTGATCAGGGCCGATGACTGCCACTTCTCTTGGCGGGCTTAATTGGGAAGCAAAGTTGCCAGCCCAAATGAATCACAGACCCAACCCTATGTCCAGCCTACAGCTTTTTCTGTAGTACCTTGCTTCGCTTGGGTAGATGGGTTTGCCTGCCAGATCAAGAAACCCCGCCACGAAGGTCCCCAATGCCAATGGCGACGGATTCCTGCACTGAAGCCACTGATGAATCCCGTCTCTCATGCACCGCATCTCACATGGCCACCGGCGGTAGTTGCTGCGGAGCATCGCCGCCGCTGGTGGTCGTCTCCGGATCCGCACGCGACGTGTTGGACGAAAGTGTCTACGAAGGAAGTGAGCCGCCGCCGCCGCCGTTGTGGGCGAACGTTCCGGCAGACATCCTGGGCACCGTGCTCCGCCTCCTCCCCTGCCTCGCCGACCCCGCCAGCGTGCGATCCGTGTGTCGTCACTGGCGCGCCGCCGCACGCGTCCAGGCCCTGAGCAGTATACGATTGATCCGCTTATTATCCCATCCAATCCCACTGGTTGGATGAGGTGCAACATGGTGGTATGGCGTGGAAAGCAGCTATTAATCATCAGATTCTTCAGTGATTCCACGTACAAGAAGATGGAGTGCAAACCTCATAGTGTTGAGGTGTTTGCATTAGACTTCAGCAGAAGCCCTTGTGGAGTCACTCAGATTCATAACTTTGATGGCGACTGTATCTTTGTCGACACATATGGTTGCAGGTCCATTTCTCCCAGTTTGCATGTTGGGGTTCAAGGTGACCTTATCTACTTTTTCTGATGAATGCAGCAACGATCGTTTTCCATGTGTACAACATGAGAGATGGTACAGTGAGTTGTTTTGCTACCGGTCTACCTCGAGCGAACTCAGGGGTACCAGAGGAGGGCTACATTGGTCTCCCCATTTGGATTGTTCCTTCTTCTTGAACTGGATCGGAGGTGCCGTTTTATATATTTCAATTTTTTTGTACAGTGATAATGTGCTGTGACGTGCACACTTACATTGATGTGTCTTTTGTACTTTTGTTTCAACCTTTCTTCCTATCCGTAGGTGAAGGCCGAAGGGAATTGCAATCGGTGGAGACTTTCAGTTCTGATCTGGGATGCTCATATTTCTCAAATGCTCTACATGCAAAAACATTGATGTGGCATATTACACTCTAGCCTTATCCTCTTCTTTTGTTTTTTCCAGCATTTTTTTGAAAGTCTTTTTCCAGCATCGAATATACTCCTATTGTTTTAGTTACATATAAAACTTGATTAGAATGTTCAGCTATTGTCAGAGGTGCTATTTATCTGAACCTTGTCTATGATATGTTTCTGTCAAAAAAAACTACGTGACCTGTTAAACAAGCCAGTTTTACTTCTGACGACATCTTTCATTGTAATGTTATCTTTTTTTTTTCTATGATATTCAGCTTGCTTTTTCTAATTGACTGAAACATCAGCAATTGTAACAAGCAAGCATGCTGATGGTGATGGCAAATTAGTGCTTCCTGGTGAATGTCGTTCTCTCACACGATCGAGTTGGTGGTCAGTCTAGCCTAGCGAGCCCATCTGCTCGCCTGGCCATGCCAACTATTCTGCTTGTTTGCTCCGACCCAGTACGTGGTCTGTTTGTACTGGCACATGTGGAGAATAATGGGTGTCAATTATTCTGTTTGTTTGCTCCAGTGGTCGTCTACCGAGCCCATCTGCTCGGCTAGAGACTCCACGCATCTCGTAAGTATCAATGGCGTGGTTCGTTGTGGTGCCAATGATGGGTTAGATGGACATTATTCAATAATGATCACTCCTGAATGCGTTACTATCAGCTTCACCTGACTCAGGTTCTGGGTGCATAGGTGGCTGTTTCCATGGACAATTCTAGTACTTCATCCGTCTCAAAAAGAAAGTCGCTATAGGGTTCGTGCTGATCAAACCTTTATAAATTTAGTTAGATTTATAGAAAATATTAGCAACATTTATATCTCTAAATGAGTTTATTATGAAAATATGTTTAGCAATTTATTTAATGATACTAATCATGTTAATGTTTTTATATATATTTAGTCAAAGTTAAAAATATTTGTCTTCTCACGAAGTGAGAATGACATTCTTTATGGAATGGAAGCGTACGTCTGGTGGAGTCTTGTTGAAATCCGAGTGATTGTGCTGGACAACTTCTGCACATTTGCTTTCGATGTACTCACAAAGTCACAAGCATTTGGGAAAAAAAGGTACTCCCTCCGTTCCAGATTATATAAAATATTTTGGTGTCTTGAGATACATTGTTTTGACTATGTATCTAGGCATAGTGCATATCTAAGTGAATAGCAAAAAATACATCTAATTTGAAATGGAGGGGAGTACAAAAGTTCATACCTCAAGATCTTTTTTATAAGAAAATATATTTCTGTCTGGAGTTTTCACATATCTAGTGACGCATCTTCATTAAAAATTACATGATCAGGGTAGTTTTGTAGTCCATAATAATGGAAGGATTATTCATGTATGACAGAGAGTGAAGTTCACACATAAGAGTTCAATTAGCAAATTTGCCCGTGCGTTGCAACGGGTGAAAAAAAATTCTATGTGTCATAGTTGACATCTTCTATAGGATGGTACACGAGATTCAAGGAAGGCCAATGTCCTTGATCATGGCTTTAGCCATGCTTACTGCACCTCGGTTGAGTAAAGTTTTATCTAAATTTGTCAATATTTTGGAGATCATTGCAAATTAGTTATCTGATGGAATATTCCAGTATTAAGTGTGTAGTTGCAGAATACAATAGACAACATGATGAATATCTTTATATTTAAGTAGTGAAATTGCCCAATATTGTAATTTACGCATTAGTTAGTTGGACCATTGAGTTATCCAAATTTTAGTAAGAGTAGGTTCTGTTCTTAACCAAAACTACATAACAATTTTTGGGTAGAAACTTTGTTTCCTGGAAAAGGGTCGATGATAAAATGTTTATAATATTACATTTATTTATTACCCAAGAAATCAGTACGACGTATTGAAAATAGAAAACGGTCCAAACAGACAGAAAAATTGGAAACCCAACAAATCAAAGGGAAACGCAAAAGCAGGCGGACTTAGTGGACAAAAAAAATCTATGGAAAACTAAAATCGGAGCGGAGAAAGAAACGTGAACAAAAAAGCGGCAGAAACTGAGCACGGAAGAATAGGAGTTCGTGAAACACGAAGGGACTGGAGTTTACGCTACTCTTGGTAAAACAAAAAAACAAACACAGGAACAATGGAAATCTATTATCTATTACCTAATAATAATCTAAGCACCCTCCCACTCTTTGGTAAAACAAAAAACGAGTCTGTCTACTACACAACTATGTGTTTTATGTAGTTTCAACACATGAATTTTTTTGTACCATAGGATTAAGATCCAACAGCCTCTACCCTTCTTCTACCTTCAGCCTCCACAGATCACATATCACAGATTATTTTTTTTTCTATGGAAGGACAAATCACAGATCCGCCGCCGCCACCGCCGCTGTCATGGCCGGCGCGGGTGCGGGGAGGCGCCGCCACCGCCACTGCCATGGCCGGCGACGCGTGCGCGGTGGGAGGAAGGGATAGGAGCCGCTGCACGGCAGGTGCGCCCACCACCGGGTGCTCGGCCGCAGCAGCGTCGGACAACAGCCACCGTGGGGCCTGGCCGCTGCGGCGCCGCATCAAGAGACGGAGAGGGAGAGAGATGCACGCGGAGGGAGGGGAAGAGAAGAGACTACAAGGACTCACCCGCGCAGGGGACAGAGGGGGAGGGGGGCCGCCGGTGTGCCGGCGGGGGCGACGGTGGCGGGAGCGGTGGCATCGCGGGAGCCATGGCCACGCCTCGTGAGAGACCGAGAGGGAGAGGGAGGGGACGGGAGAGGGAGAGAGATAAAAAAATTCATATATTTTTTTATGTTAAAACACATATGTGTTGTATAGTATTTCTGATTGTTATTATTATTATTGGCGTCCAATCGCCCTCCCACTTCGGTTTTTTTTTCCTCCGAGGGTCCTTGACTGTTGCTCGTAATATCGCCGAATACGATTTGATTTTGATTTTGTTTGACAGTGTGTCTCCAACCAGGACTTGTTGGTCTGCCGTACCATGGCCGGATTCTTTCCATACATTAAATTAATATATCTTCTTTTTTTAGATTTGTTTTTTTTTCATGGTACGACGGCCTGCCGTGTAGCACCGTGGCTGCTGGGTGTAGCTATAAAAAACATATCTGTACGTTTCGATGGGACCCGATATATATTCGAATCTGACTCATCACTAGAAGCGAAATCTGACTCATCGGCAGAGTTGTTCTAACACGTAAGCATGGCTTGTGAGTCCAGGGCACATACACGATTCAATACGTGTTAAAATCGGGACTCCGTATCGCGATAGACAAGAGCTATTCTAATTCGTATGAGCACAAGTTATATATATAAGTCCGAACGGAAGAAACTCTTCATTGTCCAGTAGTTAGGGGGAGACGGATAAAAAATAGATGAACAAAGAAATAGACTGAAATTTTACCTCTTTATTAATATATATATATATATATATATATATATATATATATATATATATATATATATATATATATATAATGGGCCACATCGCCAGGTCTTTTTTAAAAGGAAAAAGTCCACTTTAGGTCCCTCCATTCTTGCGAAAGTTCGCTTTTCATCCCTCAAATCTAAAACCGGACAAAACACATCCCTCAACTTTTGAAATCATGCAAATTACATCCCTCAACGGGTTCATACGATGGTTGCTACAGTAATGCTGGTTTTGCTACAGTATGATGGTTTTGGATGGTGGTTTTGAAAATCATAGTAAATAAAAAAAAATCGTAAAATAAAAAATCCAATCTTGTTGGACTACACATGAGTAGATCTACAGTAACACATAATATAGTATGCATTAGTCCAACAAAATAGCTATAGAAGCTACAACTATGAATTATTCTAATTAATTATATAAAAGCATAAATCTAAAGTTACAGCAAAAACTTTGTACTAAAGCATACCATATTATATGTTCACTGTGTAGATGTATTCATGTGGAGTCCAACAAAATTAAAATTTCCATTTTATGATTTTTATGTGATGTACTATAATTTTTAAAAAATTCAGCCGAAATAAATAAAAAAAGATGAAACAAAACCACCTTTACTATAGCAAACCATCATTACTGTAGCAACCACCATCCAAAACCGCCGAGGGATGTAATTTGCATGGTTTCAAAAGTTGAGGGATGCATTTTGTCCGGTTTTGAAGTTGAGGGATGAAAAACGGACTTTCGTGAAAATTGAGGGAGCTAAACTGAACTTTTTCCTTTTTAAAACTGCGCTAGCCCAGACAAGGTTTGGCCCATTGATAAATTAGGCATGCCGACTGGCACTTCTCTTGGCGGGCTCGCGTAGCAAGTTGCCAGCCCAAATGACAAAGATCCAACCCTAATCCGTCTCTACTAGAGCTTTCCTTGTTCCTGATATATATATGTTAAAAAAACCTCCTTTTTTTTTCTGAACTGCCTCGTCTGGTAGACCATGGATAGATGGGTGAGGTCGTGTCCGCACGCGACGCGTTCGATGAAAGTGTCTACGAAGGAAGCAAGGCGCCGCCTCCGCCGCCGCCGTTGTGGGCGGACGTTCCGGCAGACATCCTTGGCGGCGTGCTCCGCCTCCTCCCCTGCGTCGCCGACCGCACCAGCGTGCGGTCCGTGTGCCGCCACTGGCGCGCCGCTGCGCGCGTCCAGGCCCTGCCCGTGCTGGTGCTCCCCAGATTCATCAGGTTCTCTTGCTTGACCTCCGATGGGGGCGCTGACGGCCGCCCGGCGCTCCCTGATGCCCGTCGTGACGGTGGGCGATGATGTCCGGATCCTGGGCTCTTGTGATGACTGGCTAATGGCCGTGAAGCAAACCGGTGACCAGTGCTCCTTGGTGAACGCCTTCTCCAGCGAGGTGGTTCATCTTCTGCGTCTGCAGCAGAGCCCTTGCAATTACCATTGATTGGATGAATCCACAAGTGCTCGTCCCATCCCAAAATTCTTTAATGGCACCAAAGAACAAGAGTCAGGGCTGTTGCTTTCCAGTGCAGTATTATCTGCATCACCTAGCTCAGGATCCAATTACATTGTGGCTGCTTTGTCTTGGCACAGGGGTGCACCTGGATTGGCTCTCTGGCAACCTGGAATGACCTCATGGTATCTTTGTCGAAGCGCTCGAATTGATTCTTTGAGCGCTGGTCTTGCCTTCTATCAGGGGAAGTTGTACGTGGTTTGGAAGTCCAGACCTAGAATCTTAGCTTTTGAGCTTAGGGAGGACGAGCACGGTGTCAGTTTGTCCTTTGCTGAGCATTGTAAGATTAATCGGCTTATCCCTTCCAAGACCATTGATTCAACGAGGTACAACCTGGTGGTATGGCGTGGAAAACTGCTATTAATCATCAGATTCTTCAGTGATTACACTTGCATGACGATGGACTGAAAACCTCAGTATTGAGGTGTCTGCATTAGACTTCAGCACAAGCCCTTGTGGAGTCACTCAGATTCATAACTTTGATGGCGATTGCATCTTTGTTCAGAAAAGCGGTTGCAGGTCCTTTTCTGCTGGTTTGCATGTTGGGGTTCAAGGTGACCTTATCTACTTTTTAGATGAATGCATCATCAATCATGTATCTTATACATGTGTGCACAACATGAGAGATGGTACACTGAGGCGTTTTGCTGCCGGTCTACCTCTACCCAAGTCAGGGGTACCAAAGGAGTCCTGCAGCGATTTCCCCGTTTGGATGTTTCCTTCTTGAAGCGGAGGTGCCGTTTGCTATCCGTGAGTAGCTCTGCTATGTTATAGGTTCCCAATTTCTTTTGCAGTGATGAACTGGTGTCAGATTTTGTTTTGAACTTCCTATCCGTATGGTGAAGGCTGAGGGGAATTGCAATAGGTGGAGATTTCAGTTCTGATCTGCCATGCTCATATTTCTCAAATGTTCTACATGCAAAACATTTCTATGGCATGTTACATGCTAGCGTTATCCTCTTTCGTTTTCCAGCAATGAATTTACTGCTCTCGTTTCTAATTAGTTACATATCAAACTTGATTCGAATGTTCAGCTATATCGTCAGTGATGCTATTTATCTGAGCGTAGTCTATTTTATGTTCCCGTTAAAAACATGTGATATGTTAAACATGCCATTTCACTTCTTACATCCTTCACAGTAATGCTATCTCTTTTCTTCTCTTTTTGAACATAATAAGAGATGCTAAACCAGTTTCATGCAGGGTATTCGACTTGCTTTTTATAATTGAAACATGACATTGTCATGGTCTTGTTAGTTCAATTCTTAGTATGAATCACTAAGGTTGTAAATAGCTCTATCTTGGACCTTATATTAAACTCAGAGAGACCAATGTTTAACTATATGAATCTATATATGTGTGTCGTTGGTCTCCTTAGCGATGTTGCACAGTTTGCCTTATCTAGTAACTACAAAAATGTTTAGACTGTTATGGAAGACATGTATACAGTATCCACAAAGCAAATTTTGGAGTTCCACTTCTCACTAGATAAAAAGCATATTTTTTTAAGTATATGCTTGAACTAGGAGGGATATAGCAACAGACCATGTTATTTTTCAATACTGTGGCCCTCGTATATTCCTAGATGAGATTGAATACTTTCAATTACCTTTCAAAAAAATACTTTTTAGGCAAAATTTGCTGTGGGACATCAGAGAAACGCATTATATGCTGACGGACACCGCCAACTCGGAAATATGCTCAATACCATTATAAAATCATGTTTTTTTGCCGTTAGACACCGCAACCATTAAAAATATTAATTTTCACAGTTTGGGAGTGAGAAAGGGTAGTGTAAAGACCATATTGCCCCTGTGGTCATCTTCACTCTCGTGATTCCATCACCAGTGAGGTCTGTCCATGTCCTCCCCATCGCCGGCGGCCAGGAATCGCTCCGGCCAATAACTCCAGCACCGCCTGGGCTGCCGAGTTAGCCATCACCCCATCCGAATCTTCCGCCGCAGTTTCATCTGCCCGCCATGCCCGTGCATGCCTCTGCTGATTCCCAGGAACGCCGTCCGAAGCGGACCTCGCGCAGCTCCGGACTCCTGGCTGACATCGATGCATTCAGGGGCTCTGTTATGCGGTAGCGACAGTACCCGTGAAGCTACAGTAAATCGGGGTACTGTTCACGCCCACAATTGTGGCGGCTAGGGCTGCGAGGGAGGCTGGAGGCCGGCCGGGGACCTTGCCCACGGCCGAGCAAGAGGGAAGGGATTTCCTTCTTAATTCTTGCTTAATTAGATTGATACATCTCCTCTCCTTATATAGAGAGGCTTACTTGACTCCCAAGCAAGGCTTACTTGACCCTTAAGTAAGCGACCTTTATCTCTAATTAACCCTAACACTAATGAGCTATACAGCCAACCCAGGCCCAATAGGCCCCTGACGTACTCTAACAGGACACCCCACCTGGACATACAACTCGTCCTCGAGCTGCAACCTAACGAACTTATAACGCTGACTCGACGGCACCTAAAAAAACAAGCCTTTTACATATTGGCTTATTTTATTATTCTCAACCTGAAATGGACTGGGACTCTTTATTTTTGACTCCTGAACATAAGGTGGACACCATCCGCATGACAAACCTGCATGTGTACAGCCTCTTGGATCCCATGGACACCATCTAGACGAAAGGGGTGCATGTGTATGGCCACCTGGAAGTGGTCGCAACAGCAACCAGTGGAGGCGCCCTTGCGGCGGCCAGTGGTAGAATGCGACGGCGCTACGCGGTGCGCTCTCGCTGGTGACCCCATGCCTTCTCCCCGCCTGACGGCTGCTGGTCTACACCGCACAGAGAAGAGCGGAGGGCTTTCGATGGAGAACGAGGTGGAGGGATGCGCCTCCCCAACCGCCGCCCGTAGGGAAAATAGCATCTCCGCCGCCCGTGGGGGAAACCGCATGCCCAAGATCCCCGACGCAGCGGACGAGATCGAGGTCCTCCGCGCAGCGAAGCGCAACGTGGAGGAGCTGTGAAGGGGTGCAGGGCTGAATCAGTTGCAGATCGCGCATCTCCCGCACCCGCCGACATGCTAGGAGGCCGCGCGTAGCAGCCTGCAGCCGCACCGCAGCCGACACCTGGCGGGTAAGCATCTTCCCCGCGAAGGGATCCGGCAGTGGCTCATCGGAACCTGGCATCGGGAACTCCAACTTGTAGAAGCGTGGAGGGTGAGCGCCGTGGCTAACACCCGGAGCGACTGGTTCTAGAGCAAAGGCTGCGGACGACGAGGCGCCGTGGTGGTGCTGCTTGTTGCCGCCGTAGAGTAGAGGGCCATCAATGCCTCCATAGAAAAAACCCTCGGTGTAGGAGGGCTGTTGTACCGCCCCACCGTAGTGGATCATGGCGCCTGTGGTAGGGGCCAGGGCAGCCAACGTCATGGTCGCCGGAAACATTGCCATCGTATACACCGGCCCTGCCGTCGGGGCCAGGGCATAAGATGGGATCGGCGATGGGGAAGGCGGCATCTGGAGGAGATGGATGGGAACGCCCGTCGTGCTGGAGTAGGGCATCCCATACGGTAGCACCGCTGGCAGGGTGGTCGCAGTCGGTTCCAGCGGCGGCGGTGGCGGAGGTGGCAGGTGGGGCTGCGGCTGGGGCGCATAGGGCCCGACGAGGAAGGCCCTGATGCCCGCCACGACCTGCCCTAATTCCAGGATTGCGGCCGTTATCTGCTCTGGGGTGAGGACGAGGGCGGACGGCACCGGGGCAGAGGGCGCAATCGCCCCTGGGGACGCCAGCGCGCCCAATGCCGGCGCGCCTGCTGTGTGGGGCAGCAGCGCCGACGAAGACGCTGGTGGCGGCGGGTGGGTGTGCGGTGGCGGCGGGTGGGAAGAACTCAGTAGAGGGCTGGACGCGAAGCTACTGTAAAACCAGGTACTGTTCACGACCACAATTGTGGCGCCTGGGGCTGCGAGGGAGGCTGGAGGCCGGCCGGGGGCCTTGCCCACGGCCGAGCAAGAGGGAAGTGATTTTCTTCTTAATTCTTGTTTGATTATATCGATACATCTCCTTTCCTTATATAGAGAGGTTTACTTGACTCCCAAGCAAGGCTTACTTGACCCTTAAGTAAGCGACCCTTATCTCTTATTAACCCTAACACTAATGGGCTATACAGCCAACCCAGGCTCAATAGGCCCTGACGTACTCTAGCAGGTTCCCTCTCGGCGTCCCACTCCGCACTTCTCTCCTCAGTGGTCCTGCTGCTCGCCTCGCTTGAGTCCTTCCTCGCTGCGCGCTCGCTCGTGGGGATCCTCTCCTCCGTGCTAGCCTCCTCCCACCGGTGCGTAAGGCTGCTCGTGCTCGCGGTGCGGGCGAATGCGTGCACCTGCAGTCACAACGCACTCGGCGGACCAGGTGGTGTTGGAGTTAGCCGGAGTGATTCCTGGCCACCAGCGATGGGAAACGAGGACGGGGAATGCTCTTGTGTTGCAATGGAAGAAAATCTATCAAGCATACATATTGGGAAACGAGGACGGGGAATGCTACATATCTATTACGTTTTCCCCTTCCTATGAAATTTAAGAGCTATAAGTATATTCTATATTACGATGCATTGAAACTGAAATACATCCTTGATAATTCTTTTATCTCGTGAATGATGAAATATTTGCTCTTATATATATCATAACTTTAATTTTTATACTATCCCTATGTTAATACTTAGTACAGTTAAATATCAAGTTACGTGACTTTCTTCGAAAACCCATAAAAATATGTAATTCCAATACATGATTCAAATTGACAATGAGTTAGTTTGCTAACCTGTCAAAGATCGATCTATCCTCTTATGATTATGATGAGATCTCTCTCTCGATTTTCCGTGTAGTGGCCCTTGTCTGAGATTTGCACTGGTGCATGCGTATAGCCTAGAGGGACATTTATTTGGACCCAACTTGACTGTTCAAAATCTCAGTTCATGGTTTAATTAGTTGAACTATTAGTCTAAAACAAAATTCTAACAAGACAAATTTTGTTCCTAACTAGAACTGCAATAACTTGGTGGTGGATATCTTAGGGGCTCAGGATTAAGGAAGGGTTAAAAGCTCATAGACCCATGATGTTTCATTTATTCTTTGTTTCTTTGTTTTTGGCATTTATTATTATTATTCATCTTCCTAACTCCTTTTTCCATATTTATCAGAACATGGAAAAAAACAAACAAAATCAGCATTCATTCTTTATTTCTTTTGGTCCATTGGGCTGCCATTAATAGGAGCTGCTGCTGGTATGGTTGTACAGTAACTCATGAGCGAGAACGCAGCGTGCAGGAGCGGTGTACGTAGTGACTGTAGAACAGCATGTCGAACAGGCCTATTTTTTACATTTATTATTATCATCATCACCATCCTACTTCTATTTCCACGTTTATCCAAACGTCCAAAAAACCAAACAAAATGAAGAGAAATAATGGTCAACCTGAAAAATTGCTTGGAGAAATCTGAACTTGGAACACAAAATGAAAAATAAACACGTCACAAAAAAACCACGCGTGACAAAAAGAACGCCCCCCCCCCCCCCCCAACACATGGATCAGGAGGTGAACGGGAAAAAAAGTGCTCTGGGTTTCATATTTGGGATAGATTATACTATAATCCAATAGTTTCTTGCTTTTATCATGAACCATATAATGTAAAAGGTATTGCTATATATGTTCAATCAAGAAACAAAGATATATAGTTTGTTAGAGTGGTCATATCTTTGTATTTTCTATAAGAAACAAAGTATTGATTGAAAATATAGCAACTAAAAGGATACTCCGCGCGTTGCTGTGGAAATTATAGATGAAATTATACTACTTATATTTACTTATATAAACGGATAAATATCATAATGCATGATAATGGATGACGTAGACTATACGGACAACTAAATATATTTTAGTGAATGATGTTGCTTAATGATGTAAATAGCTTGAAGGAAGACATAATTGCACTGCTAGTGGGATGTGCCAATGAATACTGACATGGTCAGCTTACATGGCAAGCTAGATAGAATGCTAGTAAGGATGATTGAAAATATAAGATATATAATTATAGACACCTTTTATGGCCACCTATTGATATGATGATTCATCATCTCTCACCCTTATGGCGGGCTATATTCATATAGATTGCCCACTATAATACTGACACAAAGCCATATTTAATGATTTTTAAAAGCATATATAATATTGCTAAATTATAAGATACAAATTTAGAAAAAAAAAACTCCATTCCACTATTATGGACTTACTCATTTACTCCAAGCATCGCCACTTGCTGAAAATTAAAGTGCTCGGTGGGTGGCTCATTTCGTCCCTCTATCCTACAGGAGGCCTGGTAACCATTTTAGGTCCAAAATAGATTTAGCCTTTTCGGCTTGTGTCTAGCCATTATAGCTGAAGCAAAAGGATGCCCTTTTCAAGAACGAACAGAGCAATCCGAATGAACCTCGTCACAGCTAGAAGTCGCCATATCAATCTTTTGCAACTCACTAGTTATAAGTAAACACACTCATCGATCGAGTTAGAAGCATTACCCTCTTTGACTCTTAAGCAATAATAACGAGATTTAGAGTGCCTTTGGTGGGTTTTTTTGGAGATGCTTTTGCTTCTAAAAGCCAAACGCCAACCAAAGGGACCTACTTTCTCCCAAGTTCTACAAAGAAAGCAGCTTCTCCCTAGTACAAATTTCACAGCACCCAGGGACCTGCTTACGGTGGCTATGGGATCGCAAATTTCACAAAATTACCCATCGGCCACTGGTTACGCGTACCGGTCCATGTTTCAAAGGCGGCTAGGCGTCCAGGCGAGTGTTTGGTACGCCTGGACACCTAGGCGGCTCCTAGGCGACAAGGCGCCACTGTTTCCCAAGGCGAGCTGGGTACGCCTAGACGCCTAGGCGTCGCCTAGGCAACGCCTTTAAAACATGGGTACCGGTTCGTTTTTTTACGATCCCTCCTCCATCAGCGTGAGAAACAGGAGCCACCGGTGGCGCTCCCTCAAGGCCGATGGCAGCGCTCCCTCAGCTCCAAGACTACCGGCCATGGACCCCTCCTCCTCCATCGGCTCCAATACCGGCGGCCGGAACCCTCCTTTTTGCAAGCCGCCCCCTCCCTCGATGCTGCACATCAGCGGCCGGAGCTGCCTCATATGTCGTCGTCCTCGACATCCTCCACTGCCACTGCAGCATCCTCGGGCTGCAGTGACTTGGTCACCGGTGGCGCCGAGGCCAAGGAGCGCCCTAGCGGTGGAGCACTAGACGGCAGTGCAACCGCAGCGCTCGTGCGCGGACCACTGGCTGAGCTACGACCTAGCACGCAGTACGAGGGATGAGGCGGTAGTGGTGGCCTCATCCTGGAGGGATGACGGACGAGAGCACACTGGAGACGACGTCGGAGAGAGAAGAGATTGACATGTGGGGCTTCTAATAACAATTTTTCTAAAAGCCACAGTTGTTCAACCAATTAAATTTCAGGTTTATCACAACCCACAACCAACAATAGCTTCTTTGCAGCCCATAGTAGCTTTTCCACAAGCCATAACTCAACCAAACACACTCTTAGTTCTGCAACATGCTTCACTTGAGAGTATGATGGATGTGCTCATTGGATCAAGAAACCCTTGAGGAAGGGAAGGTCCCCATTGGTGACAGATTTTGGCTTCGAAGTTGCTTATGAGTCCTATGACAACCCTTCATAGTCACGTTAAACCAAATTGCCACCTTTTGATTAATTACTTGATTTAACGTGACTAATAATCTAATTCTTCCAAGGTTTGCTTCATCCGTGCTATCCACTACGCACAAAACTAGGATCCATTGCTAGAGGAGGAATACATAGCTCACAGAAAAGCTTTAGTTAATCATCAAAGGTAGTTAAGTTATAACATCATTTGCTATCATCATTAAGTTCACAGACTCGAGTGCTACAATAGAACCGTAATTGTACAATAGTTTTAGAGATCCAACTCATGGACCATCCAACATCCATGAGCTAACCATAGAGCAAGGCCATGTCACCTGCAAAACTTAAGTGTAGCACTACGAGTACATAACTGTATTCCCTAGGACTTAGCAAGGTATAAACTTGTTTTACATAAAAGCATTTGTGCATAAAGTAACCATTATCTAACATCTACATCTAGGCATAGCAAGTGGTATAGCAGAAGCATGAGCATTAGAATAAGGTGGAGCTTGATCTTCCACAAGTACTTTCATCTCAACAATTACTCTAAAGCTAGAAGTCATGAATGTGCTGATAACTAAGATCGTAACATTTCGAAATGGTCAATACAAGCCAAATTTTATAGAGGGGTACAAGTTTTACCGACCAAGGGATGGAGCATTGCCCATACAACCCGTGGTTCTGTAAAAGGTAACTCATCACCTCAACATCTCTCATCCTAGGCAAAGTCACCCAATAAATGAAACCGAGATGCACCAGAATACTAGCTTTCTAGCTACTATATGTACCAAATTGCACCTAGCCCATGGTGTTACATGGCCAAGCATAATACTAGGCTTACCAATCCCATATATAGTAAGTGATCCGTATAGCAGGTGGTGTTCAAGACTTGCTATGACATATGCAACTCTAGCAGGAGCCCTTAAATCAAGGCCCCAACTTTTGATTTGAGGGCTTCACTTACTTTTGAGGGTTTATTTTTTGCATATACTCCAATAGGAACCTTCAAATCAGGACCCTCAAATCCATTCAAGTAGCCATTGGCATATGGGACTCACTCATCATTTCTCTATATCCACCATCATTCCAATCCACTAAGCTATGGGGGTGCGATGACAAGGATCTTTGTTCAAATAGACTGAGCCGCTCATGAGCCAAAACGAGCCAAGCTAAGTAACATGCTAGCAATTTTAATCAGCCCATATATCCCTTAATACATGGCCCAACACGATAAAACACTAAAAGCCTAGACCAATACACCCCCACGGCACCACCAGCCCACCCCCAAGGCAATTATGTTCACGTGACATTGCGATAATGCTCGTAGTTCTTTCCCCTCACAAGCCTCTGCCATCTGCCTCTCTCTCTCTCTCTCTCTCTCTCTCTCTCTCTCTCTCTCTCTCTCTCTCTCTCTCGCACACGCGCGCGTGCGAATTGGGGATTCATGGCTAGGGGTCGCCTCACTATTGTCGTTTCACCTCGCCATGAGATGAGTCCTCTGCCCCCTCCAGTTCATATTCCTCTTCCTTTCCGTCTCTAGTCTCCACATGACCACGCACAACATGCCGACATCTCCTTCTCTCCTTCCCATCTCAATCTGCCATGAGTGTTCATGGAGGATAAGGACAAGGTGCTAGAGATGTGTTGTCTACATATATGTAATAGGCTACAAGGGAGAAGAGAACCATGGACACCATTATAAAATTCGTATGTACTTTGTTTATTCCATTTTAAGCATGCATGTTATGTGTTTGTTGTTGACTTGTTGTTATTATAATCTCTATGTATTATGTTTTTGTCTTTTGGCTCGCGAGCGAAACGAGCTAGCTCGATCTTGCTAATGAGCTGAGCCAAGCTAGCCTTCTAGCTCATTTTTACAACGAGCCATAACGAACCGAGCTATAATGAGCTGAGCTATAACAAGTCGAGCCATAAATGAGCTGAGCTGGCTCGATATCCATACCTAGGGCTGAGTGAGGAGATTTTGGGGGCTCCATAAAGTAGTGGCTTGAGTCGAGTCCGAGATTAAGTTTTTTTTTTGCTCTAGCCCCAAAAGGTACAGTAGGGGCACTGTTTAGGGCCCTGTTGGAGATGCTCTTAGGACCTTTAGATTTAATCTACCAAGGTGCATTGTAAATATGGTGCATAGGTGAAGCTCCATGTCATCAATTGTGATTTTACGAAGTGTAAGATAACTGTATAGGGTGCACAAAGTATTTGAGGTGAGATTCCTCTACTTCAAGCCTGATGTGGTTGTGGAAATCGATCTTGATGGATGACTTGTCCCCATTTTCTCCGCTAACAATGCAAGGGGATGAAAGCACTTCTTGCTCTCCCATAACAATGGTGATGGCCTAAGGATGGTGGTGCTTGGGATGTCCTCCAACCCTTCTCCTTACCTCCTCTGACTTCCTTTACTCTTCTTCTCCTTGCTTCTAGGTTCTAAGTGTGTTCTCGATTGATGGCCTAGCTTTGACTATATGTGTCAAGTGACCAGCCCCCTGGTGTTCACCATATGATCCATTAGTGATTCAAAGACACCTCAGTAGATCATATATCGAGGCCCTAACTTGAATGTGTGTCAAGTGGTGAAGTTACTAGTGAGCACCTTATGATCTAGTGGAGAATACGTGTGTTGGCGGTCACTAAATGCCTATTTTGACCATCAACATTGCACCAAAAATGGGTCTAAACAACAACACAAGTAGTGATTTATGTTTATAATTCACTAATTTCCACTTGTACTTGGAGGTCTTTACTCATGCAGGAAAACTGTACAAAATTGTCAAATATCAAGCACTAGAAGGCAAGTGGACGTGGCAGGAGGGTCTGGGCCCACTTGGTGCCGCCCAGTGCCCCTTGGTCCCATGCCACGTCACTGATCCACCCCAAGTGCCAAGAAACACACTCCCAAGCCTTCTCCACCATTGATTCCGAGTCAGTGCGTGATCAAGGGCCGAAAAGAGGCATCACATGGATTGTTGACTCACCATCTGGTATGTCGGGTGCTCAAATGGACAAATGGTGTTCATACCCACACTCTACTACATCCAAAGGGGCCCCACACCAAAGGAGGAGGACCCACTCAATAGTGGGGTCCGGCTAGCGCCCTACCTACACTGCCCGATGCCCTACCTACGCCGCCCGGCGCCCCTCAGTCACTCTACCGCCTCTCCTTCGGACACATGCAAGGAAACACACTTGGGAGCAATCCTATGCGTTGATTTATGGCGGTTCAAGGTCAGTTTGATCCTAGGGCAAAGAGAGGATGTCACGCGGATCACTGACTTGGCGATGGAGTAGCCCCTACTCTAACTAGCACTATAAATAGGACCCTCACCCCTCACTTGTAACACACACCTTCACACCTACACTACACAAGAGATGTAGCTCTCTCTCTCTACTCTCTCAATATGTAGCTCTTCTAGTAGTAGCTAGGCTTGGTGGGAGCTCTTGAGCGGTCTTCAGGAGTCTGGTATAGCTTTGTCTCTCTTTTGTAAGTACTTTATTTATTAGTATGTTATTTTCTATGCAAGTATTATTTAAAGTCTTTTACTTTATGTATTAGTCTTGTTCTCTAGTTATACTTTGGTTATGCGTATACCCCTGTGATAAGTGGGCTCTCTATAGCATGGGTTGTTCATCACTAGTTGATGCTCTAGTCTTAACGTGAGGCTAGGGTAGTACCAAATAGTGTAAGCGTGGTGCTTATACTATCGGGTACCTTGCAACGTGGCAATGTCTCCAGATGGATTGGGGTTGTTGGCAGGTGGTGACAACCCTGTCCATCCTATGTATTCCCCCATGATAGATCTAGTTTGTTAAATCATATGGCAGAGGTGCTTTGTGCTAAATCAACCCTCTGGGTGAGTTTGGGCCGGGTATGTCCGAATTGTTATTGCATCCTACCTTGCATTATTCTGGTTTATCTGTATAGCCACAATCACTAGCTAGAGTAGTGCTTGAATAGAAGTAACATAGGATTCTAGTATTCTCTTTATTATTGTCTGTCTACTTAGTTATGTTTCCAATTTACCTTTTCATGATTGGATCCTTGTATGTCACCCCACTTTATTGTTTATCACTTACCCCCACTTTAGTCTAGTCGGTATATTAGTTGGTAGATACGTGATGGTTAACTATCACCATCTTTAACCCTTGCTTCCCTGTGGTAAAATATAAATAGCAATACCTGGAATACTCCCGAGTGAAATGCTATAATGATATTCTGTGCGTTTGCGGAATTACCTACTTGAGCATAAGAAATATCAACACGCATTTCTGGCGTTGTTGGTTGGGATACAAACTGGTAGCGACACTAAGAAATGTCAACAAGCATTTCTGGTGTCGTTGCCGGGGAATACAAAACCTAGTAGCGACGCTAAGAAATGTCAACAAGCATTTCTGGCGCCATTGCCGGGGAAGCAATTGGCGTAAAGATTTTGATATTGACCTTGATGTCTGCTATTCTAGTTTACCACTAGCTTTTGTGGGATTATAGTTTCAGTGCTTTCTTTGGGTAGCTCCTAGATTCTGAACTGTAGTCGAGCACTGTGCCTAGTCTAGGTAGATGGCATTTTCATTTGTTATCTATCTATTCAGGTTCTTAGTCTAGCTTCGTAGTAGACGTAAGTTAAATGGGACCAACGGATCCATATGTCGGCTATGCCATTCGGTATGATATCGACTGATGGTTCGTGCTATGGAAAAAAGCTAAGGGCTAGACATTTATGCTTAAGCATTCATTTTGTTAGCTTTCCTTTCTAAAACCATAGCATGTTTGTTTAATTGGTTCACCATTAATATTCTTATCTCCGCTTGAATGAATCTTAATGTGCTTTCATGCTTCCTCCCATTTATGCTAGTGTGTTTTAGTTTGGAAGTATTGATCATACATCTATAGCCTTTAAATTAAGCATGGTGCCTAGTTTAAGGTTTGGATGCCTGATCACATTTCCATAGGCTTTTAAATTAAGCGTGGTAGTTAGGTTAAATAGCCTTCCTTAATCAAATTAGACATGGAGTCTAGTTTTGTTATTAAACTAAAACTAGTTATGTAGATATTGGTTGCATGTAAAATTGTAAATATGAATGGGTAAGTCTTTGAGATAAATTCAAAAATGGAGATAGAGTCTTGTGATACACTTCAACAAATTTAGCACATCATGAAAGAGAGTCACCTCTCATCTTTGAAGGCGGTGTTGTAAATATTTAAATCTTTCTTTTGTGTCATGTTGTGCTTTGTGAAAGTTTTTGCAAGAACTTGGTGGACAATAAACAAGAGCTAAAAATAAAACATGGGAAAAACTATCCATGCTAACTAAAAAGGAGTGCCAACTTGTCGTTACAGTCACCCTTGTTTCTTTGTGAATTCCTTTGGGTATGTGTTGTCCACTAAACTTTGTAGGAAAGAGAAATGAAGATCAAGATGATGTGGCAGAAACAAGAAATTCAAGCTGGATTCAATGGGGAAGCCATGTTTGACTTACACAATAAGACCTCTCCGACAGGTAAATCGGTATGTATCCCATATATAATTTTCGCATATCTTTTAAATTTTAAAATCTTTCATATTTAGCTTTAAATAAAATCCCTTTTCTTTCATGCATAGTAAATTAGAATAATTATGTCTTAGGTTAACAAAAAAACTAAAAATAAAATAAAAATAATAAAATAAGGATTTACTCGCATGGTTTCTTTGCATAATAAGCTTGCAACCACTCCTTGAATAAAGGCTCCCTTAAAAAAGAGCAATGAGGGAAATGCTTCTTGGAAATGTTTCTTTGGTTATCTTTGTTCACTAACTGTTTTAAGATTAAAAAGAACAAGGGGAGTACCATGTCCAAGAACTCTGAAAAAATATCATGTTTAGGCTCTTCTCTTTGTTCTCACTCGAAAAACATGAAGTAACTTTGTAAAGTGAGAACAAAAGCATCTCGTAGAACTTGTATCCTTTAGGTATTTTTTGTTGCTAAACCTTTCAGGTTGAACACAAAAAAATGAAGGGCCAAAAACAAGCAAGGTGGCAACAACTTGAATGAGACATCATGGGAGTACACTCTGAGGGATGCCCCCAACATCTACACTAGGCTTTTAATGTCAAGTGACATAAAAGTCCTAGTGTGGGGGAGGCTGCCCGATTCTTCTCTCAGGCCTCCGTCATTTTGGCACGCTGGTTTGCACTCCCTCTACTCACTCTTGCTTTATTCTTATATTTTTATGTGTTGAAAGATGCTATATACTAAAATCAAACTTAAAATGTGAATCATGCCAAACTATGAACATGAATTTATAAAGATTGGCTAGCATAAACTTTATTCCTGGTTCATATACTTGTTACTTGTGAACATATCTTTATTAGGAAAACATGTCAACTAAGTTGTTGTGAAGTGAGATATGGTAAAGACTAAAGAAATCCTATCTACCTGTGTAAGCTCTTGGAGATTTCTGTTTTGATAAAATATCAAAATCAATAGCATCATTTCTCCTCAATGGTGAGATTTCCTACCAAAGCTAAATATCATGTTATATGTTGAAAACCTTCCACATATGCTACTTGTTTTTGTATTGAGCTTTGTTAAACTTTGTTGATCATGCTCTTAAGATCAAGGTCACATATACTCCACCAAATTTATGCTATGCTTCTACTCTAGAAGTAGGCAAAAACATGCCTTTCCATTTCCACCAAATAAATACTCTATGTTTGCTAGCATGAATTTTCTCCATCATTATTCTAAACAAGGCATGGGCTATAGTATTGAAAAAAAGAAAAAAATGTGGACACATGAAGGTCCATAAAAAATGTGAGGACACATTTTGGTCCATAGTCGAGCAAAAAAAACTAGCCCTGCTCTCATGTAAAGGATGGAAAAAGAGTCATTGCTATGGAGTAAATGATCATCCCATTTCCACACACATGCACACCTTGATCTGAGTGTATGATATTTTTCTCCATGGATCCATTGTTTGACTTAGCAATATATGCATTGCAAGTGTGCTTTACTCTTATCCTACCCAAACTCCACACAAGCCTATTAGAAGTAGGAAGGAAGGCAAAGCATCAATGCCTTGCTGAGGATACAAACACCATTGAGTGACTTGAGAGTACCATTTGAGGACAAGTATGACCTAAGTTTTCAATTGCAAAAGTTATAAAAACTCCAAGTATGCTTCATTGGGGATAGTGATGACTTGGTGTTAAAGTTGCTCCACTTTTCAAGCACTCAAGGCAACATGGTAGACACTTTAAAATCCACAAGGTATGAGGTATGACTTGGTATATCTTTTATGTTTGCATCATATCTTTTGAAGTCTTGTTTCATATCATGTTGCACCTGAATCTTTGTTTTCCTGCTTTGCTCGGGATGAGCAAAGGTTCAGTATGGGGGAGCTAGTTGATGGTCACTAAATGCCTATTTTGACCGTCAACATTGCACAAAAAATGTGTCTAAACAACAACACAAGTAGTGATTTATGTTTATAATTCACTTATTTCCACTTGTACTTGGAGATCTTTACTCATGCAGGAAAACTATACAAAATTGTCAAATATCAAGCACTAGAAGGCAAGTGGATGTGGTAGGAGGGTCTAGGCCCACTTGGTGGGGCCGGCCGACCCCACTTTGCACCGCCCAATGCACCTTGATCCCCTGCCACATCACTGATCCACCCCAAATGCCAAGAAACATAGTCCCATGCCTTCTCCACCGTTGATTCCAAGCCAGTGCGTGATTAAGGGCTGAAAAGGGGCATCACATGGATTGTTGACTCACCATCCTGTTTGTCGGGTGCTCAAAAGGACAAATGGTGTTCATACCCGCACTCTACTACATCACAAGGGTACCCACACCGAAGGAGGAGGGCCCACTAAATAATGGGGGGCTGGCCGGCGCCCTACCTACGCCGCCCGGCGCCCCTCAATAACTCCACCGCCTCTCCTTCAGACACATGCAAGGAAACACACTTGGGAGTAATCCTATGTGTTGATTTATGGCGGTTCAAGGTCAATTTGATCCAAGGGCAAGGAGAGGATGTCACGTGGATCGCTGACGTGGCGATGGAGTAGCCCCTACTCCACCTAGCACTATAAATTGGACCCTCAACCCTCACTTGTAACACACACCTTCACACCTACACTACACAAGAGATGTAGCTCTCTCTCTACTCTCTCAATATGTAGCTCTTCTAGTAGTAGCTAGTCTTGGTGGGAGCTCTTGAGCGGTCTTTAGGAGTCTAGTATAGCTTTGTCTCTCTTTTGTAAGTACTTTATTTATTAGTATGTTACTTTCTATGCAAGTATTATTTCAAGTCTTTTACTTTATATATTAGTCTTGTTCTCTAGTTATACTTTGGTTGTGCTTATACTCCTATGATAAGTGGGCTCTCTGTAGCATGGGTTGATCATCACTAGTTGATGCTCTAGTCGTAACATGAGGCTAGGGTAGTATCAAATAGTGTAAGCGTGGTGCTTATACTGTACCTTGCAACGTGGCTAGGTCTCCAGATGGATTGGGGTAGTTGGCAGGTGGTGATAGGCCTGTCCATCCTTTGTATTCCCCCATGATAGATCTAGTTGTTAAATCATAGGGCAGAGGTGCTTTGTGCCCAATCAACCCTCACTACTAGAAATATCCACTTCTATGACAAAAATCTTAATGACGATTCTGAAACCATCATAGAAGATTGCTTTTTATGATGATTTTTTTGTTTCATCATAGATCAGTGTTGATGATCCTTCAACCCTCCCTATCTATGATGAAAACAGGCATCGTCACAATAAACGTCATAGAAGAGTACAGAGTTTTGTCACAGATCACTCACGCGACTCATCTATGATGGTCTCCTTTAATACTATAACAAACAGGGCTTCATCATTGAACTAATTACACATCTGTGATGAACAATATTCAATCTATAATGAATGGCTTCATCATAGATCTCCACATGGTACTTTCTCCATCCGACGTGTACCTATGGGACCTATAGTTACTCATCCATGATGCTTGCAATTCATCATAAAAGTCTCCGCTCGATCATATCTCCACGCAACGTGTACCTGTGGGACCCTTTCTCCATCTGACATGTACTTGTGGGACCTACAGTTACTCATCTATCACGCTTGCAATTTGTCATAAAAGTCTCCGCTCGATCCTTTCTCCATCCGACGTGTACCTGTGGGACCCTTTAGCATCCGACCTATGGGACCCGATGGCTTACATGTCATGTGTACCTGTGGGACCGTTCTTCATCTCCATCCGACTAGTTGGACCTGACGGCTTGCGTGTCATGTGTACCTGTGGGACCATCCGACCTATGGGACCCGACGACTCATGTGTCACGTGTACCTATGAGACCTTTCTCCATCTCCATCCGACCTGTGGGACCCAATGGCTTGCATGTCACTTGTACCTTTTGTGCCACCAAAGCCTAATAAATTAAAAAAAACCTCAATGCCTGGGGGTCAAACCTGAGACCCGAAGGAAGGAATGCACGGTCTTTACCACTACGCTAGATACCTAGTTGTATTGACATGTCTTCGGAGTCGTTATAGTATTATATTCTCTGTGTGGATGGCCTACATGTTGACCTATATTGGATATTTCCCCTTCATGTGGAAACAAATCTATGCCCGTTAGACTAGCGACGACAGTGGTGGAGGATCCCTGGTGTGCTGTGGTGGCTCCGGCGTCCTTTTGGAGGCTAGGCGGCAGGGCCTGCCAGTGGAGCGCGGCGGCATTGGCATCTATGTCTGTTGTGTGCCACCATAGAGGCGATAGATCCGATAAGCAGGTCTCCTTTCTCACCTTTTCATGTTCGCTTCACTATTTTGGTCCTTGCTGGAACATGAGGTATAAAAAACATTCTAGAGTTGGAGATCTGGTTAGGCTATTGATATGATGATGAAAAGAACTAGGAGGTGGCATTGGTTGGTTTTCTGCTAATGTCTTGGTTTTCTGCATATGTTCAGTTTTGTTACTGTAAATGCCTGTGTGCTACTAGGCCTGTTAATTGTCAAGTGCTTGCTTGATTATACCTATCTGTCGAGGCAAACAAACAGGCCCATTGCTTCTACCTTCAAAACTGTTGAAATTATCGTCCTCTTAATCTTTGTCTATTTCCTATGGAAGAAGCTCTGAGCTCGTGTACTGATTGTAAGTGTGATGGATAGACTTGATTTAGCTAATTGTACTGTTGGTGGTCGCAATATGTCCGAGTTTTCAATCTGGATCCTAGAAGACTATGGTACTAATAATAAATGGACATTGAAGCATAATATGAGCCTACATAAGTTGGGTTACTTTGATTTTCAGTCGTGCTACAGAGCGGTTATAGTTTACCCAGAATGGAATTTTATTTTCTTTGTTGGGGTTGGGGTGGAAAGCGTTGTCATCGCATATAACATGGACAACAGAAAAGTTCATGTCATCCCTACACATTACATTCAGTATGGTACATGTGACATCCTGCCAGTAATGAACGGCAGACCTACCAATCTTCTTTGTGTTCCCTTGTTCTCGGAGTTGGAGTCATTAGCAAAGTAGTAAATAAAGCTGCATTTGATATATCTCTCTGTCATGACATGTTTAAATGGATCAATGTTGTTTGATTGTCTATGCATATGTTCAGTGTTGTTACTGTAAATGTGTTGATGGTAGTTAACAACCAATATAAACCATCAATTAAACATGGATAAGGGCATAAATGTAATCACCAATGACGGTTTAGGGGTTTAAACTAATAAATTCCATGAGTTTTGGTGAATCTGTGTTTTCAGTAGGGTTTATCCAGAAAACCGCCAAGGAGGACCTAATCGTTAAAGAAAATTACGGGATTCAACCGTGGCACCAATATGGGATGACTCTAGAAGGGTCCAAAAGGCAAATCACCAAAGCGGGGCTCGACCCACTACCATTTGGGGCTGGCCAGCCTGTAGGTGGGGCCGCCCGACCCCTGTGGACCTCACCTGTTAGCCTGCTTCATATATCGGTTCCCCACTGCCTTTGACGATGCATCTAAGCCGCTGCTTAAATCGGTTTGATCCAAGGGCTCACATTGGACCCTCAAGGCTATATATACCAGCCCCTTCCCCCTCCATCAGTAGAGATCCTGAAACCCTAATTCATATTCTCCCCGTGAGGATCAGAGCTAGCCATCAAGAGAAGATTAGTCCTCCATAGGATCTAGTCTTTAGAAATAGAGAGATGGAGAGTGAGGGAACAGTTTGGAAGAGATGTCGGCCTGTCGGTGCTCTCTTTATGGCTTGTACCTTGGCGGAAGTTAACCTTGTATCTAAGATTTCTCTGGCAATCAACTTTTGATTTAAGTAAGTAACGTGTTTATATTGTTCTTTTGGTTTGTGAGTCTCTTTTGAGTGCTTTAATCTATTGGCCTTATGTTAAAGTATTATTCGTAGTGTAAGCATGGTGCTTAGACTCAGGTAACTCGTGGATGTACCGTACATTCTAGATCGGTGGTAGCCCACGGGGGTGACTCTTATAGCCTCATTGAATCCTCTATAGTCCACTTCCTATTTGTAGAACTAGCAGGATTTAGTTATTATAGGAAACATACTCTGTCTGTGTTTGCCTTAGTAATATCCCTAGTTGAATAATAGAAGACATAGCTTATCGAGAATAGAACTAGAATACCTTAGCGATCTCCTCTACACTCCTGACTTTCTTAAGTCTTGTTGCTACTCCGTGTTAAGTTGGACTGTAGTTAACCTCACACATTTCCCTGTGGATATGATACTTGGAGTACACTCTGGTGAAAGCTACAGCAGTATCCGTGCGCTTGCGGATTTATCTGTGTACGTTAAATATACCAACAAGCTTTCTGGCGCCGTTGCTAGGAAACGGTTGCTGAATTAACTACGAACCTAGCTTAACCTTGTATCATACTCTTTTATCTTTTTATTCCTTCATTCTTCTCTTTTCTTTTCCATTATGAATTCCACTCCTATCTATCAATACACTAAACCCACGAGTGTGAGCTTTGGGCCACCTAAATCTGTAGAGCCTATCCTAAATCCTAGCTATGAGCTGCGCTCATGTTTAATAAAACTGATTCAGGATCAATCCTTCTCGGGAGAAGGCGATGAAAACTCATACTCACACCTACCAGAGTTTGAGCAGACCTGTGCATGCTTGCATATTACTGGCATGTCTGATAAGACCTTAAGATGGAAGTTGTTTTCGTTCTCTTTGATGGGAAGAGCTAAACATTGGTATAGTCAAACCGTAGGAAGTATACAAGGAGATTGAGAAACGTTATGCTTTAAATTTTGTTTACGCTTCTTTCCCATCTCTAAAGTGGTTAGCCTTCGGAAAGAGGTTCTAAATTTTAGACAACTAGAAGAAGAATCTCTTGGTACATCGTGGGATCATTTTAATGAACTCATCTTCACTGGCCCAGACCTTGCCATTCAAGACCCTGTGCTTCTTCAACATTTTTACATGGGTCTTAGCAAGGATTCCAGAGAATCCCTTGATGCAGCCTCTAGAGGAGCTTTTCTTCATTTGTCTACTAGTGAAGCAAGGTCTATGCTTAATAGAATTAGTGGAATCACCCCCTGCACTAGCATTCATAATGAACTCCCTGAGGAAGAGAAGGAATTATCTCCCGATCAAGAAGTTTTGATAGCCAAATCACAACCACTCCAATCCCAAGATTTAGCTATCAATCCTGAACCATCAATACCCCAAAATCCCCCAAGGGAAGAAGGAATTCCACCTTTAGAAATCCCTATTGAAATTAAGGATGACCTTCTTGATGTTGATTTTGGGAGAACATTAAATTCTCATCTTCATAAGAGACCTTTGAGTGAATATATTTCAAATCCTCTCAGGAAGGGATCTCTTAAGAAGCGTCCTTATTCCCATATCGGACATTTATTAAGAATTCAAGGATGGCATGTTTAGTGATGCCATAGAAGGAGAGCCAAACTATTTAGAAGCCATCATATCTTCTCCCCTTCTATGCCCACATTAGATATTTCATCTGAACCCATCCTTGACCCCGATGATCCCTCTTATGCTCTTTCTCCTCAATCTCATGATGACCCTAGAAATCCACTAAGACAACCAAAGCATAGGAGTCATGAAGGCCACAAGGAAGACCAAGAAGAGCAACAACAATGGTTGGAGGGTATTAAGAACTTATGTGTCGTTGCCATTGAATGGATAGATGAGGTTTTAGACAAGATCAACCCGAGCGTCACCAATCCAAGGGAAATCTTGGACAATAAAACATCCAATGACTGTCTTAGGCATGGAATGATGTAGACAATGTTTCCGCCCAAAGACATTCATGAAGAAACACCCTTGGAGATTGAAAAGGAAGATAACATCAGCGAACATGGAAGTTATTTCATGAACACCTCATCAAATCCATGCTCACATGAGAAATCTCCTGGACCAGTTGGTCTCTCCAACGTTGCCACACATGAGATCTTCAACCCCCTTATACTCCCTATTTATAAAGACTTTGAAAGGGTGGTTGTAGATGCATATGTTTATCATAAATATTGTAAATCTCGTAGGCATGAATCTTGAGATAGGCACTCAAAGGTTGGTGTTGGAGGGGAAACCACTTCACCAATTAGAAACACAATTCGAAGGTTTCCTAAGGACAAGCTTCTGTCCTAAAACAAACATTTTCAGGACATAACATGAGCTTTTAACCATTTTGCTGTGATGCCCTTGTGAAATAAGCATAGAAACATAATTGTGAAAATATTCCTTTGGGTATTATTGTCACTAACCATTCTAGGTCTAAAGCAAAAAGGATGAATGATGATGACCCAAGGTCTGTCCAACCAAACACCATGCAACATTTAATCGCATCCATCCAAACTTGATTTTTTTCTTACAAAATTAAGTGTGGGGGATGAACTTCTCTGAAAAATCTTATGCCATGTCGCTAATCCACCTTGGTTGTTTCTACCTTTAAGCCATGCTCAATTTGGTAGATAACAATCATGCTCTTTCATCTCTATTTGAGTAAATCTCTATAATGCTTTTATGTTACCTTTGTCTGCCATAGTAAGTTTTGGTTTGGAAGTACTCGATATACTTCCAAAGGTTTTTTAAATTAAGCAAGGTGCTTAGGTTAAAATGCCTTTCTTAATCAAATTATACATGGAGTCTAGTTTGGTTATTGAACTAAAAATTGCTTTAGTAGATATTGGATATTTTTGCTAGACTAACCCCTGTAGGAAATTCTCAATTCAATTTGGGTAAGTCACAAGATGAATTCAAATCGAAGATGAAGCAAGGAACATGATGAACTCTAATAACATTGCACAAAGAAGACATAGCTCACTCATCATGGATGAAAGAACTATAAGTATCAAAGGTCATTCACTTTTCTTCTGCTGCAAGTTACCTTTGCCTTGAGCCACGTATGTATAAAACATGATAAACAAAAACTATGCTAAAATAATTCTAACACTATTTTTTATTAGCATAGAGGGAAATTATAAAATTCTGGACAAACAACGTATATTTTAAAATTGTATATTCCTTTGGGTATGTGTTGTCCACTAATCCTTTGCAGGCATAAATCAATGAGTGAGGCAAAAGGGTCTAACAAGGTGTCAAAAGATCGAAGAGCAGAAAGATGGCATGACAAAAGGATAAGAAAGAAAGGGTGCAATCTAGGAGACAAAAAGCTCATGAACAACTCATACTGCAAGGCTAGCCAAACAAGGAAAACTTCAAGCAAATAGGAAGAACCATCATGAGTCATCTACCCTTCATCACATGGTGTTATCATGCTCCAATGACAAAGGTAACATCCTAAGGTAAATGGTTATTATTTAAAAAGCTTTTCCTTGATTCTGGTAGGCACATAAAAAAGAAACAAACATGTTCGAGTTACAACATATTTGATCCAATCTGATTAACTCAACACGTTTAGTTCTTTAAGCTTGTTCCTAGCACCACTTTCTTGATCTTGGTCTTAACCAAATGAGCTAAAATGTTGCACCTTATCTCTGGAAGATGATAGCCATAATATGTAAAGATTGATACATTATGTAGAGATAGACAATCCTTCTATGAGTTAAGCAATTCAACCCTTTCTGCCAAATGAACTTAAATGCTGCATTCATGCCCAATCTTCTGATCTTATCACCTATGATTATAATTGAACAAAGCACACAACATCAACTTCATCTTGTTAAGTGTGCCTAAGGCTAGAGAAGAATAAATAAAGTTTTGGTTCTGTTGGTGTTTTTCCACCAACAGAGCCCATGCACTTGATCTCTACCTTATCTGTATGAGCAGGACACACTTCAAGCAGAGTGCGGGAGAGTCATTGATTCCCCAATTTCGACAACTGAAGGTTCTAAACCTGCTAACCCAAAAATCAAAACTCAAAACCAAGATGGGTTTGACGGAAGAAGGTAACATCATCATTAGAGACACCATCACAAGATATGTAGCCATCCGGGTCTCCATCGTTGAGACCGGATGATGCACCCGAAAGGTAAAGGACTCTTCTCCATCTGAGTCCTATCCGGAGGACTTAAAAATCCGAACCCTAGCCGTGAGGTAACATCGGTAGTTATCCATATTTACTTTTTAGCATTGCATGAATTATTTTCACTTTTAGCATATTTATTTTTCTGCATTATCATTGCATTAAGAAAAGAAAAATAATAAAAAGTTTTTTCATTACTGCATTACATCATTGCATCATTAAAGCTTAAAGCCCCATGTGAATAAATCTATGGTGTGTAAGAGCCCGTAGGAATATTTACTGTGGTGGCATAAAAATATAAAAATACCATACATACACATTTCTTTCTACAAATAAGAAAATCCAAAAATATTAAATCGATATCCTGTGAGAACTTGGTCAACTAGGAAATCTTTCTAAACCTCCAAGGACAACAAATCTCTGAATGACTGACCGCTAACCCCTTATCCTAATGTGTGCCACAAGTTTTGGTGTTCTTGTTGGAGTATTTTGCAGGATGATCAAGAGTAACGCCATCCTTCCAAAGTATATTCTTCTGAACCGCTGCTACACCCGCTACGCGAGGAACACAACTTCTGGATGGATAAGAAAGACTACAACAACATCTAGCTTGGGGGAGGAGTATCCTCCATGTATCTAGTTAAGTATTTCTTTCTCTTTTTGGTTCTACTATTTTTAAGTTTGCTTTATAGTTGCAAAAGAAATAAAAAGATGCTTAACAAACTAAAACAAAACAAAAATTTATCTTAGCTATATATATTAATAAAGTGTGATTTTAAATTATGAAAACAAAATAAAAAATATGTGTCTAGTTTTCTATTTTTAAGAATTGAATAAAATAAGGAGGACTCAAAAAAAATCTCTTAAATAGAAATGATGAATTGTTGCTCTGTTGTAATTCCTTTCAAGTACCAAGTTTTCAGCCGCAAATTCTCCCGAGTTTTGGATACGACTGATTTGATATAAAGATTTACTCTGAACTTGAAACTCGTGGGTAGCATATGCTTGATCTAAGTCTAGGTAATTGATGGATATGATATAAGAAGGTCTAAGCTGCTGTTTATCTTATTCCTAGTGACACTAAAGTTCTAGAGATTTACTTTTTGGAAAACATAAAAATGCTACATGACGAGTTCTTGTATGACAAAGCTTGAATTCCCACTAGAGCCATACAAGTTATTTAGGCTAGGAAAACTTCCACATATATGTTGCTTGCTTTTGCATTGAGTTTTGTCAAGCTTTGTTGACCCTTGTGAGAGGTTTGTCATGCTCTTAAAATCAAGATCACGTACACACCACCCAAATATGCACTACTCCTACACTGGGGGTAGACGCAGATATATGCCTTCCATCTAGATCCACCAAAAAATGTTCTACTCCTACACTAGGAGTGAACACCAAAAAACATGTTTGTTAGGTTTTCCATCCACCAAATAAATGTTCCAAGTTCTTGTTACTATTTCTCTCAAAGTTTGTTGCAAAAAAGAGACATGGGGCTATGCAAAAGTTATTCATAAAAAAAAGAAAAAAATGGACAAGTGTTGAGATATCTAAAACAATGGGTACTTAGATGCCCGCCTGAAAAAGATGAATAAGATAGCCCCTGTTCTCTTACAAATGTTTCTAAGTTTAAAAAAGAGAGATAAGTTTTCAAGGAGCATAGTAGAATTAGGTTAGCCACCATTTATATCCATCATATATCCGCACACATGCACATCTTGATTTGATTGTATGACTCAACTCTCTTTGGATCCGTTGTTTGACTTTACATTATATGCATTGCAAGTATGCTCTAGCTTTCTCCCTACCTATGAACTCCACATAAAGCCTTAGTGGTAGGAAGAGAAAAAGGCATAACATCTTTATTGCCTTAGTGAGGATCCACAAATACCACATATATTGAGAGACTTGAGAGTGTCATACAATGGAATCTCTGAGTTTTATTTTGAAAACTTATAAAAACTCCGAGACCATGGTGGAACAAAGAAATTAAGACATAGTGCTTGACTTGATCGTTCTATCTTTCAAATGCTCAAAACCCAAGTGAAGGTTGAGAAGCCCCATGGTTGAAGGTAATACGAGTAAGTTTGAAAGTCTGATCAGTTTATTCTAATCCAAAGGAGAATTCTTGTTTGAACACATGTGTACTTTTGAGGCTTGAAAGCATTATAGCAACTCCTGATCCATTGCTGAGTTTAGCCTTGCTAAGGGACTACCAAAGGTTAAGCTTGGGGGAATTGTTGATGGTAGTTAACAACCAATATAAACTACCAATTAAACATGGATAAGGGCATAAATGTAATCACCAATGAAGGTTAAGGGGTTTAAACAAATAAATTCCATGAGTTTTGGTGAATCTGTGTTTTCAGTAGGGTTTATCCAGAAAACCATCAAGGAGGACCTAATCGTCAAAAGAAATTACAGGATTCCACTGTGGCACCGATGTGGGAAGACTCTAGAAGGGTCTAGAAGGCAAATCACCGAAGCAGGGCTCGACCCACTGCCATGTGGGGCTAGCCAGCCTTAGGTGGGGCCGCCTAGCCCTTGTGGGCCCCACCTATCAGCCTGCTTCGTAAGTCAGTTCCCGACCACCTTTGATGATACATCTAAATCGTTGCTTTTGTCGGTTTGATCCAAGGGATCACGTTGGACCCTCAGGGCTATATATACCAGCCCCTGCCCCTTCCCTTAGTAGACATCTTGAAAGCCTAATTCATATTCTCCTCATGAGGATCAAAGCTAGCCATCAAGAGAAGATTTGTCCTCCATAGGATCTAGTCTTTAGAAATAGGGAGATGGAGAGTGAGGGAAGAGTTTGAAGGAGATGCTGGCCTATCGGTGCTCTCTCTATGGCTTGCACCTTGGAGGAAGTTAACCTTGCATATTAGATTTCTCTTGTAATCAACTTCTAATTTAAGTAAATAACGTGTTTGTATTGTTCTTCTGGTTTGCGAGTCTCGTTTGAGTGCTTTAATCTATTGGCCTTAGGTTAAAGTATTATTCGTAGTGTAAGCGTGGTGCTTATACTCGGGTAACTCGTGGATGTACCCTACATTCTGGATCAGTGGTAGCTCACAAGGATGACTCTTATAGCCTCATTGAATCCTCTGTAGTCCTCCTCCTATTTGTAGGACTAGCGGGATTTAGTTATTATAGGAAACATACTATTTGTGTTTCCCTTAGTAATATTCCTAGTTGAACAATAGAAGACATAGCTTATCGAGATTAGAACTAGAAGACCTTAGCGATCTCCTCTACACTCCCGACTTTCTTAAGTCTTGTTGCTACTCCGGGTTAAGTTGGACCGTAGTTAACCTCACACGTTTCCCTGTGGATACGATACTTGGAATACTTCTAGGTGAAAGCTACAGCGGTATTCGTGCGCTTGCAGATTTATTTGTGTGCGTTAAATATACGAACAAAATGCCTATGTGCAACTAGGCCTATTAATTGTGAAATGTTTGCTTGAGTTATATATATCTATGTGGTGCCACTTTAAATTTGTTTGAGGTCGTACCATGAAAATTGTTAATGGTTGTTAAAGTTGCACGTTGGTATGAGTTGTTGACTTCACTGATGGATCTTTGTTGGATTATTTTCCTTTTTAGTGATCTCATTATTGAGCAAGCTCTCATCCTACTACACATAGACGAAATGGAGGAGGCCCCCAATAAGAGGAACACACTGGCCAGCCTCATGGATGATGCCATTGTCGAGATCCTCCACCGCCTCCCTGCCCGGTCCTTGTTCTACTACAAATGTGTCTGTCGCTCCTGGAACCACCTCATCAAGGACTACAACAACCATAAGGTGCAGCCCCGGACTCTGGCTGGCTTCTTCTATGACACTGACCAAGGCCATCAATGCTACACAAGAGTCACTGGTGAACATCGGTCCTTGTCCTTCTTGCCCTTCACCTTGGACAATGTAGCTATCTCAGATATCTACAACGACCTCATCCTATGCTGGTGCTGAGGGGCTGATGGATTATACCGCTATGTTGTCTGTAATCTAGCAACCAAGAAGTTCAAGGAACTACCGCCTAGTATCCATTCTGTTGGTGAGGCTCGATTAGGGTTCGATCCGATAGGCTCCTCGCACTTCCATGTGATTGAATATATAGAAGAGGAGCAGGATGATGTGTGCAAGGGTGTGGACATCTACTCATCTAAAACTACAGCATGGATCTGTAAGGAATCTAAAGGGGATCAAATACTTGTGTGATAATTGAGAGATCAGAAGAAATGAGATCATCAGAAACTGTGTATCTTAACGGTTGTCTGCACATTATAGGGTACTTAGGGTTTTACCCTCAGATACTTGCAGTGGATATGGAGGGAGAGATATGGAGAAAAATTCCTTGCCTACGTGGTTCTTCACCCTCCATCCATCAAGCTCAGGGTCACTTGTGTGTATGTACTGTTCATGGTCGCAATATGTCCAAACTTTTAATCTAGATCCTTGAAGACTATGGTACTAATAAATGGACATTGAAGCATACTGTCAGCATTCTGAAGGTGTTTGCACAGACTAACATTGAATTTAGTTATTACTCGTACTACGATGTTAATGAGTACTCCTACTCAACATTTCACCCAGAATGGAAAATGACATCGTCGCATATAACATGGACAACAAAAAAGTTCATGTCATCCCAACATGTTATAGTCAGTTTTTAAAACATGGCTGTAGGGGATCGTGATGCCTAAGAGGGGGTGAACTAGGCAATTTAAAACTCTAACTCTAAACTATGGCCTCTTTTTCTAACCTTAGCAAAACCTATGCAAAAGATAAACTATCTAAATGTGCAACTAAGGTTTTGCTAGTGTGTTGCTATCTCTACCGCAAAAGGAGTTATACAAAAAATGTAAATGCGGAAACTAAAGAGTAAGGTAGAGATATGCAAACTCCTATCGAAGACTCCGGTATTTTTACCGAGGTGTCAAGAAGCACGCAAGCTTTCCCTAGTCCTCGTTGGAGCCCATCGCAAGGAATCCCTCACAAGGGCCAAGCTCCCGGTCAGGTAACTTTGTGGATAGCCTCGGGCCTTCCCCACATGCAAGTGGGTCTCTGGTGTGCCTTCTGACAAGCCTCTCCCAGACCGTTCCCCACCGTCTTCAATATCAAGCTTCTGGTCGAACCGCCACGGGCCTTGTTCCCTTCGATACACGGTGGCGGCCACACCACAAACACTGTTGGTGTGATCTCACAAGACTACAAGCCCCTCCGATGTACAACAATGGTGCACACAAGCACCGAGTGGTAAGATATGTGCAAACCTCACTAAACACTAGGCCTAAACCTAGAGAAAGCGCAAAAGCGGTGGTCTAATCAGCCTAAGCACTTCGCAAAGCACCTACGCTAATCACCTAATGATTCACTAAGCACTATGCAAGTGGAGATCACTAAAATGGTGTATCAACACTCTTGGTATGTTTCCTCTGCTCCACACCTATAAAATGGCCGGTTTGGGGGTCTATTTATAAGCCCCACTGAGAAAGTAGCCGTTGGGGACAAAACCCAACATTTTTGCTTCTGACCGGACGCTGCCGTCATCCTAACCAAACGCATCCAGTCGTCCCGACTGTTGAGTTCATGCGTTGATCGGACACGTCCGGTCACGCTGGCGCCACTCTTGAACCTCTCGGGACTCAATCAGATGTTGTTGTTCCTGCATCTAGTCGATTGCCCTCCAGTGTCTGGTCAGTGCTGAGCCATTGTCACGACAGTGACCAGTGTCATCGTCATGTCCAGTCGTTTGAATCCTCAGCATCCGGTCACTGCTGCTCAGCGTCCGGTCATAGCTGTCGAGTTCTTTTCTTCACGATCTTGTGTCTGGCTTGGTTCCCATCTTCGTGCTTGGACTTTGCTTGATATCTTGGGTCTTCTCTTGTGCTCCTAAGGTCTTCCTTAAAGTGTTGATCATCGGATCATCATGTGGCCTTCGTCCAAGTCACGTCTTGCACCCTATTGAACTACAAAACAATCACTTGCAAATTCATTAGTCCAACTTGGTTGTGTTGGTCATCAAACACCAAAATCCAAAGTAAATGGGCCTTGAGTCCATTTTCCTTACAATCTCCCTCTTTTTGGTGATTGATGACAACATGACCAAAACAAGCAAATAATAAAAATTTTGGAATTTTAAAAACTATTTACTTGCTAGGATGCAATGCAAAGGGCAAGGTTATATGATGCTAAAAGATGCCACATGTAAACAGCTTTGGAAACTTATCTTGCCCTTGCAAATGTCCCCATGTGGCATTATGGATTTAAGCCTCCCCCTAACTCCATAATCCACTATCCTCCCTTTCTCGGACCATTACCACTTGTAGATTATTACCATTACCACTTGTACATTATTATGATCGGGCTTGCTTTTGGTCCTATAAATTCTCACCCTTTAGAATCAAACACCGAAAAGGAAGATATTAGTAGCACAAGGGAGAGTCAAACTTTGTGATCCTTTGTATGTGGAGTGGAATAGGTCACAAAAATTGACTCTCACATTACATAGACTAAGCTCCCCCTAAATATATGCATACATATGATGGAGAATGTAGTTTATGCATAATTGGCAAATTTATGCTCAAGGGAGTTTAATCTATATAATGCATGGAGAAGGCATATAAATACCAAAGTGAAATCAACATGATGATATCGGTTTAGAAATACCACATGTGGAGACCAATTTGATTTACACCACTTGCAATAGGTGGTGGATATTTGAATTATGATGCTTAACTCTGGGGCCTCCATTTTCCTTGCAATGAGACTACTACACACATGATAAGCTTGAAAAGGTGTTAGTCTCAAAACATCCAACTTGTAGAGTAACCTCCCCCTAAATTTGTGCACACAAGTATGGAATACTTATAGGAGATATGCACATTGATTTTAGAATAAAAAATACCACTTGAAAGATGACATCACATAAATGTGAGAATCATTTTCGAAGGTAATATTTGGGAGAAATTATCTACAATTTGGACTTTGGCACATATTAGATGAACAATTATAAAACAAGCTATGTGCCATGCTCCTAAACAATTTAAACCATGTAGGTTTGCTCCACGGGTTAAGAGTGAAACCGAGCAAGCCTACCATAAGATATACCTAGTGTATGCATGACAAAAGATTTAAGCATGCAAATGCAAACCTAGGCATGAAAAGGAACTAGATGCCAATTAAAATTTCAAGAAATTAAATCTAGTTACCTAACATGGGAAGGGGAATTTGGGTCAATAGTATTCACTAACCCACTTGGCAATTACTTTGTCCATCATGATGCACCCCATGAAATGCACCCATACTTTGCCAAGTCTCCAAATTCCCTGAAGTCCATCGGACTTCTCACTTCCCTTTTGAGATCCAAATCTTCTTGGTGCTCTTCATGTTGGAAATGATCTCCTTTGGCACCCAAATGTGTTTGGCCCCATTGTTGGCTTGCTTGTTCACCTTGATGGACACCACGTTGTCATTTTTCTTCTTCTTCAAGAGGTAAGGTGTGGAGGCCTTTTTGTCCACCTTGTTGGTGCAGGTGTTGGAGAGCTTGCTTGTTTGCTTTTTTGTTTTTCTCTTTCTTCTTAGCTCCTCCCCCATGCTTCACCTTGCACGCATAGGACTTGTGGCCTTCCTTGTGGCACATGTAGCAAACCACGGTTTGTCCTTCGTCAAGCTTCTTCACTCCCTTGATGGTGTTATCTTGATGAAGTTGGGCTTGCTCCATTTTGCCTATTACTTGAGTCAAGTCCTTGGTAAGGCGAGCCACTTCTTGCTTGAGTTGCTCATTCTCCATTGCAACCTTTTGTATGCATGTATCTACAACAACTTTCTCAACACAAACTTGGTTGCACAAAGGTGAGTCTAAACATAAATCATTGCAAGAAGTAGAGGCATCCTTTTTAGGCATGTCAAAGATAGAACTTTTCTTTTCAAGTGCCTCGGTGGGGGTAGTACTGATGGCTTCAAGATTAGCAACTTTATTAGTTAGCTCATCACAATGTTTGCATATAGTTTCCATTTTAGCAAGCAAACTTTTATAAGCATCTTGTGAGCTAGCTAACTTTTTCTTTAATTTTTCATTTTTCTTTACAAGTTGCTAATCATTGATTGTGCAATTATTTGTGTTTGCACTAGTCTCAAGTTGCTCAATTTTAGTAGATAGCTCCATATTAAGATTGGTAAAAGTTTCATATTGTTCAAGCAAGGTAGCATACGCTTGTTGTGAGCTATCTAGTTTTTCTTTTAATTTTTCAAGCTTCTTTTGTTGACTAGTGCAAACTTTAGCAAAGTTAAGATTTTCTTGCACTATTTCATCATAAGAAGGTAGCTCATCATCACTATCACTATTATTGTCACTATGACTAGGGATAGGCTTTTTGTTACCTTGTGCCATAAGGCACACACGTGAGATGCTTGATGATGAGTGCTTGTGCCCTCGCCTCTTGTGATGGTCTTCTTCTTCACTTAAAGAATCATCCCATGACCTTATTGATGTGAGGGCTTTGTCCTTGCACACTTTCTTCTTTGTCTTGGGTGTAGGCTTGTTTGGACAACCTTCCACAAAGTACCCCAACTCGCCTCATCCATAACATCCTTTCTTTCTTTGCTCATTTCTTTGATTGGTGAAGATGAAATCTTGAATTTGGATGGGCACACCCTTGACATTGAGCCTTTGGATCATCTTCTCCACCTTGTTGATAAGTTTGATAGATTCTTCATCAAGGTCAGAAGTGGAGGAGGAAGATTGATCATCATCACTTGAATCTTCATCATCATCATCATCATCATCATCATCATCATCATCCTCATCTTCTTCTTCATCTTCACTTGAGGAGCTTGAGCTTGAGCTTGTCTCAACTTGCTTGCCCTTTATCTTCTTTTTCTCACTATATACGAGAGCTTTGCCTTTGCTTGATGAAGAGGCTTCTTCTTGACCCATCTTGCATGACATTTCCAATGCCACTATCTTGCCAATGACTATGGCTGGGGTCATGGTGCTCAAGTGCTCCATGTTGTGAAGTATGGTGATGATGCTTGCATATTTCTTTTGTGGTAGCATAGAGATGATGTTCCTCCTGATGTCCGCATCACCTAGCTTTGTTAATCCTATAGAATTGAGCTCATTGATAATTAGATTAAAATCAGAATACATATCACAAACAAGCTCATCATCATTTATTTCAAAAGAACCATGACTTTGTTGAGCTAGACAATGTTTTTGCTCACGTACATTACTTGTGCCATCATGGAGCTCTTGGAGTTTTAACCAAATTTCATGTGTTGTATTTAAAGTGAATACTTGGGTAAACACTTCCATGCTAAAAGATTCAAACAAGCAATTTTTAGCTCTAGAATTGAAATGAATTTCTTTTTCTTCACTCTTTGTGGGTTTATCGGGATTCTTAATAGGTTTGATCCTGTCACGAGTGACTCTCCAAACACTCAAATCTACCGCCTCAAGGTGACAATCCATTCTAGCTTTATAGTAGAGGAAGTTAGTGCCGTCAAAGTGCGGAGGCCTAGAGGTATCCATCCCAACCACTCTAAATAGCATCGGCTCAACAACGGTGAAGCCAAAGGTCCAAATTGAGCCAATCGACTCTGATACCACTTGTAGGGGACTGTGACGCCTAAGAGGGGGGGGGGTGAATTAGGCAACTTAAAATTCTAACTCTAAACTATGTCATTTTTTCTAACCTTAGCCAAACATATGCAAAAGATAAACTATCTAAATGTGCAACTACGGTTTTGCTAGTGTGTTTCTATCTCTACCGCAAAACGAGTTATACAAACAATGTAAATGTGGAAAGTAAAGAGTAAGGTAGAGATATGCAAACTCCCATCGATGACTCCAGTATTTTTACCGAGGTATCAAGAAGCGCTCAAGCTTCCCCCTAGTCCTCGTTGGAGCCCCTCGCAAGGAATCCCTCGCAAGGGCCAAGCTTCTGGTCGGATAACTCCGTGGATAGCCCTAGGCCTTCCCCATGCGCAAATGGGTCTCTGGTGTGCCTTCTGGCAAGCCTCTCCCGGACCGCCCCCTGCCGTCTTCACTATCAAGCTTCCGGCCAAACCGCCACGAGCCTTGTTCCCTTTGGTACACGGTGGCGGCCACACCACAAATGTGATTGGTGTGATCTCGCAAGACTACAAGCCCCTCCAATGTACAACAATGGTGCGTGCAAGCATTGAGTGGTAAGAGGTGTGCAAACCTCACTAAACACTAGGCCTAAACCTAGAGCAAGCATATAAGCGGTGGTCTAATCAACCTAAGCACTTCGCAAAGCACCTATGCTAATCACCTAATGAATCACTAAGCACTATGCAAGTGGAGATCACTAAAATGGGGTATCAACACTCTTGGTATGTTTCCTCTGCTCCACACCTATCAAATGGCCAGTTGGGGGGGTCTATTTATAAGCCCCACTAAGAAAGTAGACGTTGAGAACGAAACCCAGCATTTTTGCTACTGATCGGACGCTGCTGTCGTCCTGACCAGACACGTCCTGTTGTCCTGACCATTGAGTGCGCGTGTTGACCGAACGCACTACTGAGTCCGGTCACTGTTGATCGGACACGTCCGGTCACTCTAGCGCCACTCTGGAACCTCTCTAGACTCGATCGGACGCTATTGTTCCTACATCCAGTCGATCGCCCTCTAGTGTCTGGTCAGTGCTGAGCCATTGTCACAATAGTGACTAGTGTCATCGTCGTGTCTGGTCGTTTGAATCCTCAGTGTCCGGTCACTGCTGCTCAGCATCAGGTCATAGCTGTCGAGTTCGTTTTCTTCACGATCTTGCATCTGGCTTGGTTCCCATCTTTGTGCTTCGACTTTGCTTGATATCTTGGGTCTTCTCTTGTGCTCCTAGGGTCTTGCTTAAGGTGTTGATCATCGGATCATCATGTTGCCTTCATCCAAGTCACTTCTTGCACCCTATTGAACTACAAAACAATTACTTGCAAATTCATTGGTCCAATTTGGTTGTGTTGGTCATCAAACACCAAAATCCAAAGTAAATGGGCCTAGGGTCCATTTTCCTTACAATGGCATCCTGCCAGAAATCAATGGTAGACCTTACTATCTTCCCTATTTTCCCTTGATCTCAGAGTTAGAGTCATTAGCAGAGGAGTAAATAAAGTTCCATGATGTATTTGTCTGTCATGACATGTTTAAATGGATCAGTGTTGTTTGATTATATTGTGTATGGACATGTTAATTTTCTCTTGGATGGATGTTGTCATTATTTTGCAGCAAGTTTAACTTGTTTGTAATGTAAGCTAAGGTCTGTGCAGTGTGTCAGACGCGTTCAAACCTATAGAGGTTGGACTTTCTTGCGTGTGCAGTAACATTTCAGCACCAATGGCTCCTCTTTGTTCCCAAAAAATAAAAAACACCAATGGCTCCTCTGTAGTAGTGATATATTAACCACCGTGATCTCTTCCACAACTCTGCTTGTTTTCCTTCCTTCCCTGAGCCCTCCCATTCCCATTGCAGATCTAAAATCACCATGAACGTGTTGTTGCCTTCTCCAAACCTACTTCACTCTTAGCCACCGCCATAGTGAAGGACGAGCCTTCTACGAAGCGCACACGCGAGGGGGATGACATCGTGCCCATGGTGAAGGAGGATGACGTTGTGCCCGTGGTGAATCAAGATGAAGCTTTGGTGGATCCCTGATAGAGATGATTGGGTCGTTGGCATCTTGAGTAAGGCATTCTTGAAGATCAGGCATGTGGTATAGAACACCGGTCTGGGCACCCTCCACCCGCCTCAGGGGAAAAGGTGAGCAGTTACGTCTTCATTTTTCACCAACTCGCTAATGCCCTGGAAGAACTGTCACCCTACCTGAACAAGAATCATGCGAACAACACGGTGTACATCCTTGCTTGCTATTGGATCCGGATAGAAGGCTTCGACACTAGCGTCACAACATAGGGAATCAACACCACCCACAACATCAAGAAAGCACTGGCGCAACCTGGTTTGTGCTAATGCTGAGCAGGTGGCCAATAGCATCACCGCTGATGAGGACAAGGACGAGGACAGTGATATCGATGATGAGTAGAGGAGTAAATAAAGTTCTATTTGATGTATCTCACGTTGCATTTGATGTATCTCATGTTGCATTTGATGCCTAATGGAGGAGCCACATATCTATTCAAATTTTACAGCACATGCAAGAAAGTTCGAGCATTGTAAATCTGACCGGGCCAGATACATCTCACGTTATACAAGTCCGGCCCATTCAAATTTATGCTGCTTGGACTATTAGGCGAGCATTGTAGCACCCGGTTTTAAGAACAAAACCAGATACACACCATATGTGAGCCCAGGAAGTCAAATCTCACATATAGCTACAAATAAGGGTAATATTATAAGACAATGCTTATTACATAGCGTATTAGTATAAAGAATACAACCTCAGAGTATAGACAGTGGAAAGACAACTACAATCTTTAGGTGAAGACTCCACTTCCACAGGGACAACTGACTGGTTGATCACAAGCCTAATTCCTCCAAACTTTAGCAATCTGGTACCCATCTAGGATTTTTTTATCCAAATAATTGAAAAATAAAGCAAGCGTAAGTACATGTCATATTGAACAAATATAACATGGGGTTCATGAGGCTCAAAAGGCTAACACTGGTTTAACTGCGATTAGCTTTTAATGAGTCATATTTTAGCAATTGAGTAGCAACAAGTTTATCACAAGCCCATAAACACATGATCAGGTAAACATGAGTAATGAATAGCATAAACAGTAATCACTAGTGGGCATCTTCATCATCTGTATCATTAGTGTTCATCATCTATTTTGTAAATGTTCCAAGGCCGCTCGTGACCGTGAGCACGGCTGATATATCAGTTTTACACTTTGCAGAGGTTGTACACTTTCACTGTGAGTCGTGATTTACCCTTTTGCCCGAGGTAATCAGCCTCTTGACCGACTACCAAGGAAGGTTGGTAGGGTTCACTATGAAGCCTTTCAAAGGTTTGTCTAACAAGTTAGGGCCATTAGATTCACTCGGCAAACAGATATAGGAACCCTCCTATCAAATGGCACAATTCCATCGTGGCTATACACAAAAGAGTAGAGGCTATCCTATACCCAATTTGTCAAGCCATTCTTACGCCAATAAAGATAACCTCTAACAAGCTAGAAAAGGTCCTCATACTGAGCTAAAGCTGGAGCCATATAGCCCTCACAGTTGTACTGTAAGTCCCGGATGATCACTTATAGATAAGTCCTTAGGGAGAGGAATCTAGAGCACCATAAAACAGCCCAATGCTCTAGCCCCCTTGTTCTATGTTGCTAAAAAACAAATTTTAGTGTTTATTGCATATACCATTAGTCAAGTTACAAGATCATGGTGTTTAATTGAGCGCTAGCATCATACTACCCAATACAATACCCCATAGGTATCAAGGTAACAAAGTACTAGGAAATCCTTAGTGGCAGTCAAGGTAGACACATGAAGCATGAATTAAATGATTAAAGGTGTATAGGAGAACAAGGAAGATCCCATGCTATACTTGCCTTAAACTTAGATCCTTCTTCAAGTCCAAAACTTCAAAGATCTGCTACTTGATTCACCACGTATAACTCACCGACTAGACAAGATCATAAAGCACCACACAAGCATCCATGCAATCATATATGAAGCAAATAATAGATCTAAATTAGAATAGTACACCAAACATAAAATTAAGATGAAAAGTTTGTAAAATGAATCTATGTCTCACTACAATCACACAGACGCGAAAAGCACTTTAATCGGAGTTACGGTGAAAAAGATACATCTACCGATAGATCTGCTTTATTCACGGAAAATAAAACTATAGGCTTCATTTATTTTAACTATATAAAAGCTTATATAAATTGAATTAAGTCAAATTTAGATTCGAATTATAAAACTAAAGTAAAACAAATCATATTTTATTTATAAAAATCCAGTTGCATAATTATTATTCAAATTAGAGTTTAAACCATGAAATTCTAGAAATAGTGACATGGTAACCACTATTACTAACACGTAGATCTCGTTGCTATGAATCTAGCACAACTTGAACAGGTCAATTCAGAGCTAAAACGTAGAAGATATGAAATAAACAAGATTTCCTTTAGTAAAATAATAGATTAAATCTAACCTCAAATTTTAAAAGTTGAAAACATATCTAGCAGTAGTATGAACACGTAGATTATGAAATTACGAACCTAACACAATTTGAACGAGTCAAATCGAAGTTAAAACGGAGAAGTTATGGCTAAAACAAAATCAGTGGCAAATATGTAAATAAGTGAAAACGTATTTTGGATCTAAACCGTAGAAACTACGTTTTCCAAAGAAGAAAACGTAATATGTGATTTCGCTTTGGACCGCGGGTTCTATTATTGAAAAGCGCAGGGACTCTTTAGCAAAATCGGCTGGCGAAAGGGTACGTTCTAATCTGGACTCTTGATTTAAGATCAGACGGCTAAGAGCGGAGAGGGGGAGAGCTGGCCGCCGAAACAGGGAAAGAAGACGGCGGTGCCATTGCCGACGTTGAGGATCTCGGCATCAAAACTCGAAAACGGCCTTAGGGGACACGGTTTTCGACGGAGAAGACACGGGAGCAGAGAGGAGGTTGAGGTGAGCTCACCTAGGGTACTAGTGGGGACCTCTGAGCACCGAAGACGGCGCGTAGCTTGTCGAGTCATTGACGGACAATGGCGCTAGGTCATGGCGTGCGGATGCGGGCGCTTGGGCGAGGGTGGTGCGAGATAGGGCATGGGGTAGGATGGACCATGTGGAGACTCGCTATTTATGGGGCCGGGTAGTGTAAGGCGCAAGGCGAAGGAGGAGTCGGAAACGGCGCGGACACGACCTCCATTGGCAGCGGCGGAGTCTGGCTTGGGGACGGCTCGGGGTAGAAGAAGACCGGCTGATGAGTGGGCTCCAGTGGTCAGCAACACAGGGTGCGGGGGTCCGCCTGTCGATGAAACGCAGAAGAGGGGAAGAAAGGAGGAGCGCGGCGTCGGCCTAGTTGGGCCAGCTCGCCTGTTGCTGGGCCGCAGAAACAGAGGCCGAGCGGGGAAACGGAGAGCGGGAAGCAGGCCACGTGGTTGCTGGGCCGCAAGGAGGGAGAGGAGCAGGCCAAGCCTTCAGGCCGAATCCAAAAGGGAGGAAATTTTCCTTTTCTATTTTATTTTCAAAACCAATTCAAATGTAAACCAAATCAAATTTGAATAGGATTTCAAGTACACTTTTCAATTCAAACATAAATGAGCAATTTTGGTAAGCTTTCAAAAATAAATTTTACCACTTTTTAAATCCTTTTATTTTAAATTTTCTTTTCTTTTATTTCAAAGCCATTTTTAATTTCATTTGCAAAAGAAATTTAAACCATTTTGAATTTTCAATCAAAACCACTCAACCAAATAAATCAAATGCAATGGCATGTATGCTCAAACATGTTGCTACCTTATGATGAATTTTAATTTAATGAAAAATTTTATTTTCCTATATTTAATATGCACAAAAATTCACAAATAATTCATTTTAATCCTATTTTCAAAAGAGGCAAATTTTAGGGTGTTACAAGCATACGGTTTACAAGAAATAGGTAAACGTCAATTCGTCGAATATACTAGAGGGATGTGGTCGGGAGAAAAGTTGTGATCATTTGTTGTAGAGTGTCTCTATATATATTTGGTCAAAATTCACAATCTTTGAGGGAAGGGGGACGTTCCTCCCATATAGACCTTGCGTGGTTGCCGAGAGTGAAGTGAATGCTCAAGAAAGCTGGACAAAGAAGTGCATCTTAGAAGAAGAGCTTTTGACCACCATAACACGCTTGAGACTTGAAAGCCTGTGCGGTTGTGAAGAGGACTCACAACAGTCGAGGGGTAGTTAGGCAGTCAGCTAGCTATAGAGATGGCTATACAATGGGAGTGTACACATAGGGACACCAGGGCTGGAACAGGCTTCTGACATGATCGCACGACGTTCATCACTACTAGTATCCGAGTAGTGAATATTTTAGATGGTCGGACCTTCTGTCATCCGGTGAAGTATATAGTGCACTCCAATCCAAGTAGCCGTAGGCTCACAGCAGCTAAGGGCAGCAGCTAGCTAGAGATGGCTACATGGTTTCATAGGTTCTAATCGACTGCACTCCCTAGGCTGTGGTTGATGCTGCCGCTTTATTAGGCGCCCGCGGGTTTTAGAAAAAAGTCTGTATTATTAGGCATATCCTAGAAACGAGGTTGCAATTAACTCTCGATGGAAGCTAAGCTCGTCTCTGGTTCATTCCAATTAAAGGCTGCATGCATACATGCATGGAAGCCAGGGAGACAGCTCCAATAGAGGCTTGGACGTGATATTTTTAATTAATGCAATTTCACAGTCTTCCTCCGTTCCTTGGTATCTGAAATTTCATCCCATGCGCCTAACAAACCGGCCCGGAGGCAGTATGAACAAATCCACTCAATTTGCTATAACTTTTAATTGTACAGACGACACTATATATTGTCCTACGAGATGAAATGTACAGCGGGCGGACTTTCTTACATGTGTAGTAAAAAATGTAAACAGAAAGAAACGTGCAGATCAGAAAGAGAACCAGAAAACTCCGCATTTCATGGTAATCTGACCGTCTCATCCGCCTGATCACCCGCCCACCTGGTAATCTAAACCGTATCATCGTTGCAATTTCCACACCAGTTTGCAGAGGGTATTTAAAACTTCTACTATAACCCTTGCTCGGCCACCTCCCCCGCCTCCTCCTCAATCAATGTAAGTCGATCGTGCCACGCCGCCTCTCTAGCGCTCCATCTTGCCGTCATCCACACGCCATAGCTCCATCCACATGCATGCCGTAGCTCCATCCACATAGCCGTGTGAGCCCTTGGTTGGCCTCCTCGTGCTCCGCATCACGCGATGTCGACATTGGCAATCTTGGCGGTGAGGCGGCACCACACGTTGTGTTTGCTGGTGCTCCCTGATAAGCTAGCCATTGAGATCACCGGATACCTCGCTGCGACCTTGGAGCAACCCATGGACGACCTCCGCAACCTACGAGCGACATGCTCATCCATGCGATGCATCTGCGGCAACTCCACCATCGGCCAACGCATGGCACTGGACCAGTGCAGACATGAGCTAGGCTGGGATGATGTCGGCAACTACTACGCCCACCTTTCTAGGCTGACCCAACTTAGTAACCCAGAGGCTTGCTTCCTCACCAGGATACCAATGGTATTAGAGGAAACCCACAGGCTCCGACCTTGCCTCGACGATCTCGCCCGTGACGCCGATGGCAGGCACAATCCAGTAGCCTATCTGGTCACCATATTGCTCTATAGGCACAATGGCGATGCCTGCGATGATGACAATATGAAGCGGTACATGACACGGGTCAAGGGCAATGAAGAATCACGGGCGGTGGTGGTGCGCGGTAGACCAACGAGTAGGTGGCTACGCAACAAGGAGTGTGTGTTGTGCCGCCATGAGATGTCTGCTAAGGTGATCCACGAAACGAGGTGGGCCTAGGGCAAGTTGTTGTTGCCACCGCTAGCACAGGTGCACGGCGATCTGCCGTGCGCAGGCGACGCTTGCGGTGATGCAAACAGATGGGAAGGAAGGGTTGTGTATTACAACGAGGACTGTAGGCTTCGCTGCGAATTTGAGTTGTTCTCATGGGAACTTGGAATAAGAAACTAGTAGTTCACTCTTTCCATGCGAGAGTGAATTACTCCCTCTGTCCTGAAATATATTGTATTATGGCTTCAGTAGTACTTTTCAGCAAACACTGTGTGTTCGCTGAAACATACTGCTAAAGTAGTTCGAGCTCCTCAAATATAGTGTATTCTATAGCTTTTGATTTTCTATTGTTTTGTTTCAATTTTATTTGTCTCCTTTAAGGATTCAACAAAAGTACTCGTATGAAACAGGTTTCCCTATATAACATGAGATGTGTCCAGCCTGGTCAGATTTATTATGCTTGGACTTTCTTGCGTGTGCAGTAAAATTTGAATAGCTATGTGGCTCCTCCTTTAGGCATTAGATCGACACGAGACTTGATTAGATGAATTTTGTTATGCATGTTTACCATACTACAGATCAGAAAGAGAACCAGAAAGAAACCTGCATGCAAAACCAACCAACAGGGGCTAGAAATCGGCTACCAAATGACCAAAGGACCTGATCTACACCATACTCAATAGAGTTTAACACACCTAATACAAAGTTGAACAAAAGTAAACACAGACATGTAGAGGGCCAAAAAAGACACCCCTGCCCCCTCAAAACTGCGGCAGCAACAAAGATCCTAGGCAATTAATATGGACATTCTGGTCTTTTTTAACTGCTTTAGTCTCTTTTAGTCACCTAAACCAAACACCCTAGGATCTTTGCTGTTAAACTTTAGTCCTATATTCCCTTGTTCTCGGAGTCATTAGCAGAGGAGTAAATAAAGTTCCATTTGATGTTTTGTCACATTGCATTTGATGTATCTTCCTTATGTTGGGAGTTTCTTACATGTCAAACACGTCCAAACGAGGAAAAACTATAGAGGACACTGTCAGACGTGACCAAATGTACTGAGGTCAGACTTTCTTACGTGTGCAATAACATTTCAACACCAATAACTATTCAGCTCTGCATTAGATTGAGGCGAGACTTGCTCCTCGCTGCAAGGTTCTTGCAAGTTCAACAAAGATTGACAAAGACACCAAGGCAACAAAATAAACAAACAGAAACCAAACGACCTGACCTACACTATGCTCAACAGAGTTCAACCCACCTAATACAAAGTACCACCCCACGACCAATGAGCAATGAGGTGTTTGCGTGGCTTGGCGGTGCGGCTTGGCCGCATCACATCAATGCATGCGACAGGCCGCGTGTGATGTCCTTGCTGCAACAGGCTGCTGATGCCACCCACATGTGCATGTCTATGTGGGAATGCAGGAGCATGCAAGCAGTCATGACAGTCGAGGGGAAGACTGAAGGCTAAAGACTGATGAGTTATAGACTGAAGACTAAAGCAGATATGAAAATAAGACGAGTTGGGTTCAACATAGATCAAAGCCATTCATGACTACTACTACTACTGAACCAGGGGTCATTTGGTAGCCGGTTTGTAGCCCTTGTTGGTTGGTTTTGCCTACAGGTTTCTGTCTGGTTCTCTTTCTGATTCATAGTGTGGTAAACCTGCATAATGGAATTCATCCGATCTAGTCTCGCATCGATCTAATGCCTAACGGAGGAGCCACATAGCTATTCAAATTTTACTGCACATGCAAGAAAGTTCGAGCATTGTAAATCTGACCGGGCCAAACACATCTCACGTTATACAAGGAAACTTGTTTCGTACTACTACTTTTGTTGAATCCCTAAAGGAAACAAATATAATTGAAACAAAACAACAGAAAAGCAAAAGCAATTGAAAATCAAAAGCTACAGAATACACTATATTTGAAGACAAAATTCAAATGCCAGAATACACTACATTTTAGGACAGAGGGAGTAATTCACTCTCGCACGTAAAGAGTGAATTACTAGTCTCTTATTCCAAAATCCCATTCAAAAAATGGATTTCTTGACGAATCCTATAGTCCTTGCTACAATACACAACCCTTCCTTCCTGTCCATCTACATCACCGCAAGCACTGCCTCCATAAGGAAGATCGCCGTGCACCTATGACGGTGGTGGTAGCGACAACCGTCCCCACGTCGTATTGTTGATCACCTTGATGGCCGGGCGGTGGCACAGCGCACACCCCTTGTTGGTTAGCCACCTACTCATTGGTCCATCGGCGCGGGAATGCAGGAGCACATCGTTCATCAATTACACTATCCGGGTAGTCAAGATTTTAGATGGACAGACCTTGTGTGATCCTATAAAGTATAGACAGTGTGATCTAATCCAAGTAGTCATGACAGTCAAGGGGAAGACTGAGGACTTGCTTCAATTTCTATGGTTTGCAGAGGCACGCATCATATTATAAAAACTGAATTCTGAATGAAATTATCTTTGATGTATGGTTCTTGCAAGTTCAACAAATCTTATCAAATACACAAAAATAAGACGAGTTGGGTTCAACACAGATCAAAGCCACTCATGACTACTACTACTACTGATACAAATGTTGTGACCGAGGGCACTCCGTTGGCAATAGTTTTACTCACAACTCTGTATTGTATAGTGTCTAACAAGATCAAATATCCCGCATCTGGACTTTCTTGCGAGTGCAGTAAAATATGAACAGCTATCTGGCTGCTTCATTTCGGTGGCTTGTTTCTCAACGTGTATTTCTCGAAAGGCGTGCTCCTCAGAGATCATGGAGATGTTGCCTCGCCTTACCTCCCGCTATCGCCCGGCATCTGCTGGAACTCCATCTGTCGTGCGCGTCCCTGCTATAAAAACAGAGGGAAAACAGGGGAGTCAATATAGTTGCCTTGTAACCTTACAAACTCACCTATCCTGCTCGCCTCCTCCTCCATAGCACCTTGTTCTTCAAGCTTGAACCATGGCGGTGGAGAAGCATCCAAGGGAGGATATGATGGTGCAGGACCTAGACGTGACCAAATAGGCTCTTCGCATGGAGAATGGGAGGCGGAGCGGCTGTGGTCGTGCCTCTCCACTATGGAGACGACACTCGCTGTTGCTGATAGGGAATCGGCCGTGGCTAAAGCCACAGCGGGTCAAGCATAGGCTCAGCTCGCTGGTAAGGTATTGTCATTACCATATCTTCGTGTTTTGTGTGGCACCGTATCTTATTAATTGGTAGGGTTTTCTTTGTTCTTGCTCTTTCAGCTATCATGGAGCAGCTGAACGCCGTGTTCGTACTGCCGACGGGGCCAAACTTCCTTGAGCATGTCGGTGCTCTGCCGGCGCGGATCCAAGAGGTAGTGACGCATGGCATTCGCCATGGGGCTGCATCAGCCCTGGCCGCCGCCCACCTCTGTTTGGATGCGAACTTGCATGCGGTGGAGCCAGGCTTCCCACCGGAGCTGTCGGTCCAAAGGTCTTCATAGGATTTTTTTTCCTATAGGATTTGGATGCTTCAAAATTCCTATTTCTCCTCCATTCCAAAGGAGCCATAAGTTTTTGAGTTTCTTTTGTCCATTTCTCGGGATTCCATTTTGTAGTGTTGGTGGGCCCCAAACAGACGAGGAGATCTGCCCGTGCGAAAAATTTGATTTTTGGCAAAAATTTCGCACTGCGCAGAGCAGTGCCGCCAACACACACCAAAAATTAGATATCTCTCTTTTGCCCTCCGCTCAGAAATTAGGTTTACCATGCCATCGATTTTATACAAGGGCATTTATGGTACTGTGATGGCCACATAAAAGCGCAAGGTGTCACCATCTCCACCTCCATCTCCATCCTCTAGCTGCCACCGTCTCTCCTCCCGCTCCAAATCCTAGCCCCATGGCCTTCCTCTCCACTCTCTAGACGCCCCCTCTACCACCCCTCTCCGAACCCTAGGTGCCATTGGCACAGCAGCTTGACTCATCAATCTCCACTCTCTAGCCGCACCCTCTCTCATAGCTTTCTGAACCCTAGCCAGAGCCAGAACCCCTTCGATTTGTCGATAGCAAGTCAGCTAACGGCGGAAGGACCTCCTTGATGATGGTATAGGCTAGATCCAGATCCCATATTTTGGCACCTATCATGACTAGCTAGATTCGAACCCTAGCTGAAGCCGGATCTGGTACCCCTTCGTAAATGCCCGCCGCACTAGTTCTGTGACCACGATGACAAGACGGTTGTGCCGACGATGAAGCATAGCCAGGGCATGCAGAGGAAGAGGTACCCAAATTCCTTTTATGATGTGTGATGCACTGTAGTGGTTCAACCTGGGATATGTAGATAGCGATGGGGTTGCATATTTCCTATAGTTGAGTGTAGCCAACATGTGCTTTATTGGATTAATGACTTCCGTATAAGCTATAGTTACTAGTTAGGCGCTTATTTGCATACTCTTGCTCTCTATTATGTTGACATTCGCTAGAAGCTTTAGTTAATAAATACCTTTGTAATCTAGATGAACAACCACTATCTGCTTTTGAACGAGAGCGGGAGGCACAAGTCACAAAGAATCATAGGAAGATGGAAGAACCAGGGGTGGTTGTTGAGGGATTTGGTGATATAGATGAAACATATTTAGATTTGCAAGATGAGCCAGTGAGCCTTGCAGTTGAGGTGCTTGTTCTACCTTGTATTGAGTTTGGGCGAGAGGGGCCGGGGGGTGGTGGGTGGGGTGCAGATAGCGATAGCAATGCAATTTGTACATGCTTCCTTCTTAAATTTGTTTCTCTAATTTCAACGTCCGGTTCAAAGAAGCCGTAGAGGAGGCTCTGCCAGTAGGACAAAAGGTAGTGTCGATATCAGTCCTAGAGGAAGGCAGTCCAAGAGAGTGAAGTCAACACGATCTAGAGAGTTAACTCATGGATCTGAGAAGAATAAGCAAAACCGTGCAAAAGCGAAGTGCCACCAGGCTACAGGATCCCGCTCCTATGCTTTACAACTGTAATCATTTGTAAGTGATGGTTGTGTTTTATTGTTACTCTAGCCTTTGTATAAACATAAACTCATGTGCACTGTTAATAGAAGCAATAGTGGCAGGAGCCTAAGGCCCCCTTTGGAACGCAAGATCGAAAAAACGTAGGAACGGGAAAAATACAGGAATATGATTGGAATGCATGTGAAAAATAGAGGAATAAAAAATAGAGGAATTTTGTTAGAACTAGTGTTTGCTTTTGTACATGAAAAATATAGGAAACCAATACAATGAGGTTTCACTAGATGTTTTTTTCTTTTGTTTTTCCTATGAAAGTTGAAGAATAGGAAACTTTCCTATGGTTTTCCTTCCCCATTTCTTCCTGTGAACCCAAGGCCTCTACAGCGCTGATTCCATAGGATTACTGATTCCTATATTTTTTCTTTGGAAATCCTATGAACCAAAGGGGCCCTAAATTTGGCATCAACATTTAATTTTGAAGTTGCAATACCTATGCATTGTGCTTATGTAATCCATATATGTAACCTATTATTTATTTCTTGAATTTTGCAGTATGTAATCCATATCAGTACCTATGCATTGTGCTTATGTAATCCATATCAATATGAACCTGTGTTACTTGTTATGAACTAATCTCTTGGCTTTTCAATTAAAGTCCTCTTCCACTATATGTAACCTAATGTTTACTGCTTGAATTTCATAGGAAGCTATGGAAACTATGCGAGCAGAACCTGTTGCTGATGGGCACAAACCAATGACAAGTGCTAATGTTGTTCCCATGGTCCTTTGCCTCTCCCATGGCTAGGTCCACTCCTAGGTCAGCGGCAACACCCTTTTTTTGAAGAATGCTGGTATCCCGACAAGCTCCGCCAGAATAGAGACATCAGCGGAGAGAATGCTTTGGAAATAGCTTGTTGCTGAACAGGAAAGTTCTACTAACCTCGTTGAACAAGTGGATGAACTTAAGAGGAATATAGAAAATACTGAAAGGAAGTTTGAGAAGTTCAAGATACAGCATCAGGAAGAGTACAATAAGCTACATGAGGATATCATGTGCTTTAGCTCTTCTTCTGGTAACTCTCATTCGTTAACACTATTGGCTTGATGCAGTGAACATTTGTGGTTTGATGTGTGTACTCGTGTTCTGGTTTGATGTGGTGAAACTGTCAGTGGGTTGCTGCTGATGTGTAAACAATAATTTGTTGTATTTAATTGTTGTGCTAAATAATTATGTAGACATCGTCGAATAATTATGTAGTCAATCTATGCAACAGTGATGATCTTGAATTACTTTTATGATGAATTTATTGTTAGGCATGTGGTAGAACTTGGGCAGGCCACGTGATCAAATAAAAATGTGACACATGGATGAACCAGTGCATGACACGTGAAATAGCCATGGCACGACACGTGGGCTAATAAAAATCCGACACGTGGAAGGAAGCCGTCAAGCCACGTGGCCGAATAAAAAAATGAAATGTGGATGAACAACACTGTGACACGTGGTCGAATACAAAACGGCCATGTGGATCAATAAAAAATACGACACAAGGTCCAATGAAGAAATGACACGTGACCCAACCGCAACACGACACGTGTGCCAATATAAAACAGACATGTGGAACAATAGGGGCCTGACACGTGGTCCATTAAGAATCTGAAATGTGCAAGAACCAGAGATGGCCACGTTGTCCAATAACAAGGTGACATGTACTCGAACCATCTCTAATGCAACCGACTATAGCAGGTGCACGTGGAAAGCATCTCCAACGGAAGCAACCGCTAGCGTGGATGCCCCCCTACCACGCATGCCAAAATAGTTCTATGACATTCTATTTTCGTCATAGATCTATCCACATCTATGATGAATTTCTAGAATCATCATAGAAGTTAAGGAATGACACGACTTCTATGATGAACCGTTTTTTGTCATAAACTCATCATAAAACTAAAATTATGACCAATTTGGCTCCTTAAGTGACGAAAGTTATTCGTCATAGAAGTGGATATTTCTAGTAGTGCCTCTGGGTGAGTTTTGGGCAGGTACGTCCGAATTGTTATTGCATCCTACCTTGCATTATTCTGGTTTATCTGTATAGTCGCAGTCACTAGTTAGAGTAGTGCTTGAATAGAAGTAACTTAGGATTCTAGTATTCTCTTTATTATTGTTTGTCTACTTAGTTATGTTTCCAATTTACCTTTTCATGATTGGATCCTTGTGTGTCACCCCACTTTATTGTTTATCACTTACCCCCACTTTAGTCTAGTCGGTATATTAGTTAGTAGATACGTGATGGTTAACTATCACCATCTTTAACCCTTGCTTCCCTATGGTAAAATATAAATAACGATACCTGGAATACTCCTAGGTGAAAGCTATAACGATATTCTGTGCGCTTGCGGAATTAGCTACTTGAGCATAAGAAATATCAACACGCATTTCTGGCGCCATTGCCAGGGATACAAACCTGGTAGCTACGCTAAGAAATGTTAACAAGCATTTCTAGAGCCGTTGCTGGGGAATACAAAACCTGGTAGCGATGCTAAGAAATGTCAACAACGTGATGCTCAGTGGATCATCCTATGACAATGTGCCTCAACTATGTGTCAAGTTAGCTAGGTCTCTAGAATGCATTGTATGATCCGATGCTGACTTCATGGTGAGGCATATTCCAGTATACTCCCTTTTAATCATTGGAAAACTAGCCTATATAGGATCATTGTATGATCCAGTGCAGCTCCATGGTGCCCAGTGGATCATCCAGTGATGTATGTGTCTTTGTAGACTTTTTTCCAACGGCTAGCAGGGGCTTCACACCCTATATATGTGCCTTCCTTAGCTCATTTAGGGCTTCTCTTTCACCATAGCTATGACACACATAGATGGGCTTTTATGAAGTGTGTGAGAGCCATACAAGTTAAGATCACCAATTGGGAGAGTGTGCATTGTGTGCATGCAATGTTCTTGGCTTAGTTTTCATCATGGTTTTTGTTGTTTGTTACTCTTGATGTTTGCTAGTGGATAGATGGCCCGGTAGAGGGCTAGGTAAGCTTCCCGATGGAGGACTTTTTGTTGGGAGTCTCATATTGGTGTTCACAGTTTGGAACCCACCATTCCAATGTGGAGAATGAGTATTCACTAGTGAGTACTTGAGACTTTGTGATTCAAGTAAGCTAAATAGTGTTTGTGACTCTTTGGTCCTCCAACTTGGAATGGGGTGTTGTGGCAACAACCCGATACCATGGGAAAAATCTAGTTGTCTCTTTGCCTATTTTACTTTTTTGCATTACTTCTTGGTCCTAGTTTTGTGCTTTTTATTTTTTCTATGTGCAAATTCAATGGTGTGATAACTAGAATTATTTGTTATAGTATGCTAAGTGATAGATTTGCCTTCCCCACCTAAGGACCTTATTAATCTTAGTGTGGACCTTGCTAAGGACATAGTATCATGATCCTAAGGACTCATTGGTGTGATCTTTTTAGTCTTAGGTGGCACTGTGTATGTGGTGAAGTTGTATTTGCATAGGCTAAGGTTTTGCTATTTAAATTTTAAAGCCCAATCCTCCTCCGCTTGGGCCATTCGGTCCTTTCAATATGCTCCCACTATACATCTAGAGTATAGTTATTCACATTTACCCTTACTTGTTTCTTCACCCACTCGATGCTAAATGCGCAACCAGTACTCATGTCAAACCTAATTAGCCTTGGTGACCATTTCTTGTTTCTTTTCTTACCTACCCAAATGTGTTGTCACCTCTTGCCCACATCTTCATTAATCTTTACTCAACCTTTCTCAATTTTCCATCTAACACTTCCACCAATTACCCACAACTTAATTGATCTAGTTGATCATTTCTTGTTTCTTCTCCCACTTCAACCTAAATACACTGCCACCGTCACCACATCCTAATAAATTCCCACCAATACTTTCTTGTTTTTTCTTGTACTCAAGAACGACGGTGCCCCACCGCTCATCTTCAATCTAGTTAATGCCCACACACCCTTTCTCATTCCTTCTCCCACTTAATCCAGATTGCGCCGCCACCGCTCACCCTCAACCGAATTAATCCCGCTGACCCTTTTCTCGTTCTTGTCCCGCCAAACCCAACTGATGTCCACTCACGCCCAATTAATCTCTACTCATCTTTTTCTTGTTTCTTTTCATACCCGAGCCCAACTGGGCCCCACAACTCGCCCACCCCTAGTCGCCCTTTCTTGTTTCTTCCCTTACTTATGTCTAAGTGCATTGGCACCGCTCACCAAATTCTAGTAATGCTACACCCACTGTTTTGCCTTTTCTTCTCCTACACGAATTTGACAATGCTCCCACCGCTCACCCATAATAATCTAATTAATCTTGCCCACACTTTTCTTGTATGTACTACCACGAAGACATGTCTACATTTCCACCGCTCAACCCAAGTATGTATAATTAACCCCCCATCCATCGTTTCTCCTTTCTTCTCCCACTCAATCCCGACTCCACCTCCATCGCTCACACCCATAGTATGTTTCCTCCTTAGGCTCCTCCTCCACCCCAAGAAGACCCTCCCGCATTCTTCACGAGTGAGTTCTTAATCAACTCCAGCCATCCCCTTCCGACTCCATCACCACACTTATTGGCCTCGGTGACTCAACCACTGCCCTCGCAGCGAGACATCTCCTCCTTCAATCTACATCGCCAACAATATCGTGCCCGAGCGGTCCAATTAATCTGTCAGCCATCCCCTCAAGTTCATCTAATCAGGTACATCTCCACTGCCAAACCCTAGATCCACTAACCCTTTTTTCCTTTTCTGAATTTGTGGTGATTCTTTTTTATTAGGATTAACAAAAATACCCGTGCATTGTAACGGAGCACGGGACACATAGTTCATTGCATGGTCACTTATATACGCCCGTGCGTTGCAACCAAGAAAATAGAAATCCAAAAAATCTAGAATTGTTATGAAAAAGTGGGGGTTCAATACTAAATGTAGATTGGCCAAGGAGAGTCTCATGAGTATCCGTCATGGACTCTGCTTTCCTGCGATGACCATAAGCGTGCCCCAACTGTGGACAAGGACTCGGACATGAAAACGGAAAAACATATACGGCGAGTCGATGTCTTAGTTGGACAAAAATTAAAAAGTGGTAGAAATTTTTTCTTTTTAGTATTAGGTATAAATATAGATATGGGCCCCGTTCGGTTTACCCTATATTCGGCTTGTTCGGCTTGTTTTTTCAGCCGGAACAATGTTTTTCTCTCACAACAACAATTTTGCTAGAACAGTGTTTTTCAATCAGTTTCAGTCAAGATTCAGACCAGGGGCCATAGATCCATATGTGGTGAATTTTGTAATAGAAAATATGTTGAGCGCTCAAATATGTTTTGTTTGGACAAGGTTAACCTCTTGCCGTATCCGGTAGTTACAGCAAGTCACCAAGCTGTACCTTTGTGAGCATTGCACAATCGGAACCCATTTTGCACTTTTGGGGTCAGAAGAACAAGAGGATCTCAATCTCCGAGCAATCCTGTCCCTGTCCCTGCTGCAAAACGAGGTCGCCGATTCAATCAGTCGCAGGCACCGAATTCTTGAGCTACTTTATCACTTATCGAGCATGAAGTCGTAACCTGCTTGATTCTTACAGGTTCTTATCTGGCTCAGCTTGCTGGGGTGTTCGGATTCGTCAGATAACGAGACCCCAAGGCGCTGGTCCCCGGCGGCGATGGATTCGGGCGCGGACACCGCCGGTGAGTTCCTCCGCTCCCGTACTGAGTACCTCGTGGCCGTCGATTTTGGTTGCCGCGGGGCCGTCACAAACTCAGGTGGTCGGCTGCCTGGCTCGTGCAGGCGAGGCGTTCGACGAAATGCCCCAAGAGAAGAGGCGGAGATTTGACGCCGAGCGCGACGAGTCGCCGTCGTCGCCGTGGGCGGGCCTCCAGGCGGACGCCCTGGGCGTCGTGCTCCGCTTCCTCCCCTCCCTCGTGGACCGCGCCAGGGTGCGGTCCGTGTGCCGCAACTGGCGCGCCGCCTCCTACGGCCGTGGCGTGGCCCCGCCGCTGCCCGTTCTGGTGATGCCCAGGTTCAGGTTTGCCGGCATGACCCCCGGGGGCGTGCTGACGGCGACGGCGCGGGGAGCTTGGATGCCGCCGGAGGTGGATGCAGACCGTGCCGACTGCGTGGGTTCTTCTGGTGCGTGGCTCGTGGGTGCCAGGCAGCTCGGCGGCGAGTGCTTCTTGGTGAATGCCTTCTCCCACGTGGTGCTCCATCTACCGCGCCTGGGCGATTCCGATCACAGCCATTGGGCCTGCTCACTGCGCAAAGTGGCGCTATCTGGTTCACCTGAGTCGGGACCCAAGTGCATTGTGGCTGCTTTCGCGTTCTGCAGGTCCAAGCCTGAACTGGCGCTCTGGAGACCTGGGATGAAGGCATGGCGTGTTTGGCAGCATTCTTTGATTGCTGGGCATATCGATATGGCCTTCTATCAGGGGAGACTGTACATGCTCTGGAGGTTCTCGCCATCCCTCTTCGTCTTTGAAATCACAGAGGATGGGCATGGGGTCAAGTTCTCTCGTATGAAAGATTGTCTGCTTGAGAAGCTCCTCCCTATCCCTCTTGGGTCCAATCATGTATTGAGCTGCAACATGGTGGAGTGGCACGGAAGACTGTTGTTGATCATCAGATACTATGGTGGTTACCTAGTCAGGCACAGAGTTCTTAAGGTTGAAGTGTTTGCGATGGACTTCAGCACGAAACCAATTAGCCTCACTGAGATCCACAGTTTTGGTGGCGACTGCATCTTTGTTGGTTCAGGCGGCTGCAAGTCCTTTCCTGCTGGTCAGTACCGTGGAGTTGAAGGCGACCTTATCTACTTTGTTCCTGATCATTACAACCCTCATGATGCATTTGTGTACAACATGAGAGATGGCAAGACAAGGCTCATTGTTGAGCCATTGCCTCAGCGCATTTGTGCACCAGTGCAGAGCCTCGGTTTCCCGGTGTGGTTGTTTCCTCCGGAGTAATCTCCGTCAGGCACAAGTCTGATGTACTGGGTGGTGGCTGGCTGGTGGGTGCTGCAGTTTGCTGTCAGAGATAATAATGTGTACTGTGATGCATTCTGTATTGCAACCCCATTTGTAGGAGAAATCTGTATCTTGTTCCCAGTTTCCTGCCTGTATGGTGAGGGATTGCCCAGTTGCAGGAGAACTGAGATCAGAGGAAGAACTCGATCTCTGCAATCAATGCTTATGTATGTGCCTCCAATGCTCGAAATGCAAGTATTTAATTGGCGCTTCTGATGGTTTTTGTCCCCTGTCTTTTTTCCTGTTGTACTGGGCTTAAGCTGCTGGTTTCCTTTGACTTGATAGTGGATACAGATCAAGCATGATGAAATATTCTGCTATTGTTAGTGGCGTGGTGTATCTTGGAGAGTGATATTAGTTCGTACTGTAAGTGGTAACCAGTCAAAAAGTGTTTAAATAGCCGTGAACTGTGAATCTGGATTACTTGCTTCTTTCTTGGTGAAATATGAGTGCCTGACACAACCATGGTTCCTGCTGATCCAATAAGATGCAGCGTCTATTTCTTTCTGTCCATGCCCCTGAAGTTTGCAATTGGCATCTTGTCTTGACGGTTCTCTGGAATCAATGTTTGTTTTGTTCTAGCGTTCCTATTACCATGGACTACAAATATTTTATGAAAATTATGCAAAAAAGGACGTCTATGGAACTATTGAGCTATTTGAGAGTTACGACACCCAATTCAAAGGTGTATCCGATATGGGAAGAACCGGATGAATTCGAATAAATGTGTATCAAGAAAAAGCCTTTTGACCTCAACTTTTGCGACCGTTCGATTTTCCTCCTCATCAGGTGAACCGGGTTTTCGACCCTTCCTCAATTTTTAAAATAATTTTTTTCCACCAGCGGCTTTGATGAAAGTTAAGAGAGATCAAAAAACTGATTTTGTAGATGAGAGTAGATCACAGAAGTTGAGCTAACCTAAAGGACTCTTTTCCTTCGCCAAAAGCCCAAAACCTGCTTCTCCCTGCCTGTGAAGCCCACTGGCGGCACCACCAGCACTCGGGCCAGGCCCAGGCTTGCGCGCCCCGGGCTAGGAGTTGCTGCTATCTGGGCGGAGCCTGCTTGTGTTTCGAGCTTGCGCAATTTTACGCCACCGGTTAGCAGCACCCAGTAACTGCTTGTGGGGCCAAGCAGCTGGGCCACCATGCGTGCTTCACCGGGTACGGGTACAAAGGCCACACTGCATGCACACATTGCACGGCGATGACGTCGAACTCATAGCTAGCAGTAACCGGAAAAAGTAACCGTGAACCTGTCGCGACACGTATTCATTTTTAGATAATGAAATAAATATCTAGGTTCATTCTCTTTCGTAATAAGTAAGAAACCAGACCATATTATTTAAAATAAGTTCTCACACCATATTTAAACTAGACTCACAAAAATAATAGAAAATCAGTCCGTAATCCTAGACATAACGGATCATCCATAAGAGAAAAAAAGGCCAAAACGATGTCTCTATAGTCTAACAGGTCTTGTAGATACATTATTTTTTTCTTCACTTCACTGCAACTGACCTCAACATTGGAGCCAATTTGCTCCTTGAATAAGACCTGCAAAAAAAATTAGAATCGTACTTGTCAAAAGTATCATTTCAATGAGCCATAAGAGCAAGACTAATAATACAGCCGGCTTGCTGGCTGTAAGGTTCCTTGCAGTCTTCTCTCAGCCCACTCATACAATAGTTGGCTCTTTACAGTTAATACATGGCCCACTTGTCTCTCTCACAGACTTTCTTGGTTCTTGTGCCCAAGCCGGCTGTAAGCTTACAGCCCGCTTCTCCTCTCTCTCCTCCCCTCTCTCCTCCACCTCAGCATTTAGTCGGCTTATAGCCTGCTATTATACTTGCTCTAAGAACAAGAGGAGGCAACCACCCCTGCTAGTAATAAGATGTTTAAATCTTTTCCGATTCCCAAAAAGGTTTGTCGTAGTACACAGTGGGGGAATACCAAACACCATATGCAACGCTGAGAAATTTAGCATATTTACACTAAAAAAACAGGTGTTGAATACTCTCATAATATTTGCATCCTTGCCAATTTCATTTAGCTAGGTTGTCTTTAGTTAGTATTACTACCTTTTTTAGAATCAAAGAAATATCTTAATTTTAACTTGCAGTTTTACTCACCAAATTTCCTGTGTTACCGCGGTGTCATTAGTAATTAAGTATCCACTACTACAAAATTGATTTTAAGAGGCACTGCCCAAACATTAACACAGGTGATCACAAAATCCAACTGTCTTCTAAAATACCCGACGATTAACGGAGGTGGTCGTTTTATTTATGGAGGCAAGGTTGGTTCCCTAACTAGGTATCTTCCCGAACCTGATGTAAGGACTGTCCATTAAGTTGAACCTCACCAAATCAAAAAACTAATCCTTAACGCCAGTAAGCCCATCAAAAAGTGAGAACCCCTAGCTTTCCTCTTAACTTGGGAAAGTGCTTTATATTTAATGTTCTTATTTCATAATAATTCCTACCACATTTCATCTTCATTACAAAGTTTGTATAACCATTTATTGAGGAGGCACTTATTCTATAAAACTAGATTTTGAATTCCTAACCCTCCTTGTTCCCTAGGTTTTATTTATATGTCCCATGCTTGTTCTTGTTTCTTTTCCTTTTTTCTATTCTATGGTCTTTTATTCATCTTTTAATTTTATTTAACTTCCATTTTTATTTTATTAATATTTTACTCTAGTTCACTATGTTTCTTTATTTCATTTTTATTTTCATGTTTTTATTTTTCTTTCTTTTCTTCTATTTACTTTTGCTTTCTCTTTTTTTGTTTTATAGCTTTTTATTTGTTTCATTTTCTATTTTTCATTTACTCTAGTTTTTTATTGTAAAATCATTTTCATGTCTTAGTTTTTTATAAGTTTTTTATTCATATGTTACTTGTTATGTTCGCGCATTATACATGTCATTTTGTTTAATTTTTTCCTTTCCTTATTTAAGTTATTCATTTTTTTTGTATATTTAGCATTTGTTATCCATGTTTTTATTGCTTTTTTATACTTTGCTATTTTATTATAATTATTTAGTTCAATACTTTATTTTTTATTTCCTACATTCCATGAGATATATTTGATATTAACGTAGTATACATTTGATGTTCATGTAGCATACATGCGATGTTCAGCAGGATGTTCTCGGTTCTATTTTATGATGTTCATGTAGTATAATGTGATGTTTTATTTATGATGCATTTGTTATGTTCATTAGTATACATGTGATTGTCTATTATATATTTTATAGCGTTCATGTATTATACATGTGATGGTTTATGATATATTTTATAATATTCACGTGGTATACATAATGTATTTTATCATGTTCTTAGGGTATACATTTGATGGTCGGTAGTATATATGTGATGTTCTATAATGTATTCTGTTATGTTCACATTTTATAAGCGAGATGTTCTAGATTATCTTTGAGTGAGATTCAATAAAATAAAATTTATCTTTATATAATATATTTTGTTATCTTCCTGCAATATATCATTTTTGTTTTAGAACATTTGTCTTAAGAACTAGAACATTATATCTGCTCAATAAAAAGTATTCTATCTTTACGAGAAAAATGTTATCACTAGTGGAGACATGAGATCTAGTCTCGGTTGGGAACTAGCTCTACTCCCGGTTTCCCAACCGGGATTAGCAATCCGGGAGTAAAGGTTGGGACCTTTAGTCCCGGGCACATAACCGGGACTAAAGATTCATCCCCAGGAGAAAAAATAAACGAAATACTAGGGAGACCTCTCTTGCTGTGTATGAGATTCGAACTCAGGACCTCTCTCCTCGCGCATAAACTCCTTACCAACTCAGCTGTACACCACATGTGACAGAGTCCTGGACACTCTCCTTTTGAATTGACCCATGGGGTACCTTTAGTCCCGGGTGAAAGACCTTTAATCCGGGTTGGTGATACCAACCGGGACTAAAAGATCACCCTTTAGTCCCGGTTGGTGTTACCAACCGGGACTAAAGGTTGAAGGACCTTTAGTCCGGGTTGGTAACACCAACCGGGACTAAAAGGTTGACCTTTAGTTCCAGTTTTAGGCTCCAACCGGAACTAAAGGTGGCATGCTGCGAAAGCCTGCCAGGACAGGAGCCTTTAGTCCCGATTGGTAGCTCTAACCGGGACTAATTCTCCCTCTACTCCCGGACGCAAAAAAATATCGAGACTAAAGCTCAAAATTGAAGTAGATGAAAGGTCATTTCTCTACTAGTGTATTTGATATTTTTTCTAAATATACCCAAGTGAGATCTTGTTTTGAAGGATTAACTGTAAGAACATAATGGTGCAATTGGAATTTAATTTTAAAACTCGGTTTAGAAGTTACAACTTTTTTTAACTTTGAAACACTTTGCACATGGATGATCAACAAAATCATTTCACTTGCATGCATGATATTCTGCTTTTCCCTCAACCACACCAATTTTTCGGCCCAACATGCAGTTTTGGGCCCACATATAATAATTCGCGCGATCAATTTTTGACACACCAATTTTTCGGCCCAACATGCAGTTTTGGGCCCACATATAATAATTCGCACGATCAATTTTTTGTGGTCGGTAAGGTGCTGGACGCACGGCCGCGTAGCTCGCCGCCCCCCCCCCCCCCCCCCCCCCCCTCCGCATGCTCTGGCCATGATATAAACTTGATAGAAGCATTATTCAGCGAATAGGAAAAGTAATCCCATGATATAAACTACAGTACTCAGCTAGAAGAACCAGATGAGATGATGCCTCCAATTGAATTCATAAAGAACAAAATTGACTTATGGCCTTTTATCCGATTATTATTGTTACTGCTAATTCACAGAAGATCATGGTGTCACGCATATGCTTTTTTTTAGAAAAAAAACTGTGGCAATTTACTTATGATATTTTATTTGATTATTTTTAGAGCAAATTACATTCACCAGACTTTCAAAGAGCCACATGCCACTAACAATAGCAGAGCCCCACAACTCATATTGGTCCAGTCAAACAACATCAACATATTCCAGGTTCAGAGAAATAGCAGGTAGAGAATAAAAGACTGCCATCAGATCACAGATGCAAAGACTTCAATTATTGCATACAGAAAGTCCATGACTATCATCAAATTTATGAAAGAATGCAATCATATATATATATATATATATATATATATATATATATATATATATATATATATATATATATATATATATATATATATATATATATATATATATATATACAGCAACTCAAACAAACACAAAAAGGGCAGATCCAGTGCCGAAGGCTCCCACATGAGTGGAGTCTGGGGAAAGGAAAAACCGAGGCAAGCCTTCCTCCGCAAAATTTGCGGAGAGGCTGCTTCGAACCCACGACCTGGTGACTCGGTGAGACAGCTCTCACCACTGTACTAGGCATGCCCTTCAACTCAAAGAAACACAAGTGCCCTAAAATGGTTCTAAAATATAAGAGGCATATTGTAATTAACTCAGAATCCTGCAAATTTAAACAAGTGACAGCACCAGGTAAGATACCTGACTGAATCTGCAGTTCATTCGGGAGGAAACATCCACACTGGGTCCGCGAGATTGTCCTCTGCTGAGTTACCCGACAATAACTCAGCAGGGAAGGGCTTCACTGTACCATCTCTCATGTTGTACACAGTTGTCACATAACTAGGCTCGTCGCCCTTCTCATACTTTTCGATAAAGTAGATACAGTCACCTTGGACACCCTCATATGAGCCGGCAGGAAAGGAAGTGCAGCGGCATCGATCGACAAAGATACAATCGCCATCGAAGCTGCGGATCTCAGTGACTCCACAAGGGTTTATGCTTAGGTCCAATGCAAACACATCAACCTTCTCAGTTTGGAACAACGATACGTAAGGTTCGACGTATCTTATGATCACCACCAGGCTGCCACGCCATTGCACCAAGTTGCACCTTGCTACCCAGTGCAGAGGGGCGGGCCTGGGGAACGGCGGCATAGTCATTGGACCCTCAAGGTGAGAGACATTGACACCATGCTCATCTTCCCCGAGCGTAAAAGCGAAGAGCCATGGCGATTGGTCAGCATACCAGGACCTGTGGAGCATGTAGAGTTTCCCCTGGTGGAACACAAGGTCACTTAACCAGTCAACCCAGCGAGATTGGTAGACGTACCATGTCTTCATCCCAGGCTGCCACAGCGTAATCCCAGGCAAGCCACGCCAGTTTGAGAGCCCGGGCACACCCCTGCGGTACGAGAAGCCTGCCACTATGCACTTGGTGGCCGAGCCAGGCGGAGCAGATAGCACGACGTGGTCGAGTGACCTTGAATACTTGGGGTCGGGGTCATCGTTGGCAGTCCAGGGGAGCTCACCGGAGGTGGTGCAGTAGGGAGCACGCAGGGGAGGTACACAGACGACCTCGTGGGAGAACGCATTCACCAGGAAGCGCTCGCGGCCGGCGGCATATTCGCAGGGTCTCGCCACGAGAAGCCACCCTTCGGAAGATCCCACACAGCCGACATGGCCAGTGGCCACCTCCTCAGGCATCCACGCACGGCGCATGGTGACAATTGCCCCCTGGGTGGAAAAGCTGAAGAACCTGAACCTGGGGAGCACGAGCAGTGGTAGCGGCGGCGGCAGGCTGTGCCCGTGCGTTGCGGCGCGCCAGTGCCGACACACGGACCGCACGGCGGCGCGGTCGGCGAGGGAGGGCAGGAGGCGGAGAACGACGCCTAGTATGTCCGCCAGAATGAACGCCCACAGCGACGCCGCCGCCGCGTCGTCGATGCTTGTCGTCCTCTGCCGCTTTTTGTCGAGGGCCTCGCCCGTAAGAACCGCAAGAGGGCTGCGGTCGTCCCCTGTGGCTGTGACTACGGACTCGCCGGCGGTGTCGGCGACGGGATCCATCTCCATCCGATAGCTCCGCCCCTGGGTTTCTTGATCCGATGAAGCCATCGGTGGCGGATCTAGAATTTTACCTGAGGGTATACCATTAGAAAATTTTTATATACAAATCCGGTGAATTCCTGATCTCACTATATTATGAATGACTTGATAATGTTAGCAATCAAATGGACATGATTTTTCTACAATACAAACAAGTTGAAAGAACAGCGATTGAATCTTACCTCGACGGCCGGCACTCCGCCTCTGCGTGTTAGTCGCGCACGTGCTGCGAAACTGACAACAGCAATGGGCGGATTCTGGACCTGACGATCTCAATCAAAATCAGTCACGACGATCGCGTACTCGCACTCATGCAGCCTGGGCGCCTGAGCAGGTCGACTTCGTTGTTCATCAATTCGAGACGGCGGCGGACGAGTCCCCGGCGTTGCTGCGATCGTATGTCCCGACTCCCGTGATCCCGTCGATGGATAAGCCTAAACTCTGGAAGCCAAGCATCAGGATTCATCCCCTCCTGGCCTAATCCTATCGTGTGGCCAGCAGCCCGCATCACCACACGTACGTGGGCCTGGAAAGGCCATGCGAGTCGCGTGTGCCCAGTTGGGAGTTGCAAGGCGCCCGCACGCAGGTACTCAGCAACGTTTGACCTTTCTAGTTTCCAGGTACGTTTTTTTTTCAAATTTATTACATATACATATACATATATTCTACTAGATAAATGCGAGTGCGTTGCACTGGGATCATGAACCTTTATACACACCTACAGCGACATATTTGATCACGGTAAACGCCAGCAGTTAAGTAGTTAAGTATTTGTATATCGACCTAACTATAAAACTACCACTTTTACTTAAGGTCCAATATGATAGTATCATTCCCTGCTTGTAAGTTTACATTCGTAACAGTTATAATTAGATTATTCCATTCCAGCAATTTATTCCCAATCAGTGCCCTCCTAAAAGAGATATTAAGGGGAACTGTGTTGAATACTTCGTCTACTGTTGCATGTTTTTTACGAACTATGTTGAACAAGTTCACGAATTTGTAGCTTAGGGTTGGTTCACTAACTAGGTATCTTGCCAGAGCCTGATTTGAGAATTGTCCATTAAGTAACCTCACTAAATCCGAAAATTGATCCTTAACTGCCATTAAATCCATCAAAAAATGAGAACCCCTAGCTTTCCTTTTAACTTGGGAAAGTGCTTTATTATTTAGGTACGAATTTCGTAATAATTTCTGCCACATTTCATCTACATTACAAAGTTTGTATAACCATTTGTTGAGGAGGGACTTATTCTGTAAATTTGGATTTTGGATTTCCAACCCTCCTATTCCCTAGGTTGGTATGCTAAACCCCATTTTACAAGTCTATATTTTTTTCTTGTGCTGATGATTTTCCTAGAAAAATCTTGATACATAATATTCTATTTTCTTGGAAGACCCTCGAGGTACCTCGAAGAAAGAGAACATATACGTAGGAAAACTGGACCACTGAATTTAGTAGCACAAGCCTACCACACACTGATAGAAACTTACTCTTCCAACTACAAAGTCTTTTCTCAATTCTTTCTTCAGTAATCTTCTGGTCTTTATTATTTATTTTTCTAAAATGCATAGGTATTCCCAGATATCAAAAGCGATAGGATCCTACTTTCCAAAGAGCTATGAATATTAAGCTTCACATTATTTTCCTTGCCCAAAGTAGAAAATCTCACTCTTATGAAAGTTTAATTTAGACCCGATAATTGTTCAAAAGTCAAAGGTGCAACTTCATATTTTTTGTTTGTTCAATATCATGGTCCATAAAAATATTTGTGTCATCCACATGTTCCGGTGCATAGTGGAATCCTAAGCCAGGATAGTAACGTGAAGAGAGGCAGAGGAAGACCGAAGTTGACTTGGGTAGAGGCAATAAGAGGAGACTTGAAAGGATGGAATATACCCAAAGACTTAGCCTTAGATAGGAGTGCTTGGAAAACAACTATTCACGTGCCTGAACCTTGATTGCTTCTGCTGGGTTTCAACTCTAGCCTACCCTAACTTGTTTGGGACTTAAAAGGCTTTGTTGTTATTGTTGTTGTTGATCCACATGTTGCAAAAGTGATAAACCATCTTGTATAAAATGAGGCACTATCCCTTTTATCTGATCATACTCTTTGGCTCTCGCAATAGTGATTGCTAACATGTCCACCACTATATTAAATAGTATAGGGGATAATGAATCACCTTCTCTAAGCCCTTTTCTAGTTTTGAAATACGGTCTTAGCTGACCATTCACTTTTATACCAGCATTCCCTCCTTGTACAAAACCTTGTACCCAGTTGCACCAAATTGGAGAAAACTCTTTCATTCTAAGATCTTGTTGCAAAAAGTCTCATTTCACCTTATCATATGCCTTTACGAAGTCAAATTTTCAAAAAAAAACCCATTAAGTTTCTTTTTATGCAATTCATGGATTGTTCCATGTAGAACTGTGGCTCGCTCCAGGATATTCCTGCCAGGCAGGAAAGCTGTTTGTGCAGGTCTAACCATTTTTTGTGTGAACTTCGTAATTCTGTTGGTGGCTACCTTGGTGAAGATTTTGAAACTTACATTTAACAGTTCGATTGGCCTATATTGTTGTATTTGTTTCTCTTCACTAGATGTTGAGAGAAGAATAATCATGCCGAACATGGAAATACTCAAACAAAGCTATCAAGCCACTTTTAATTACATTCCAGAAAGTTTGATAAGAGTCTAGCAGGAACCCATTGGGTCCTAGGGCAGTATTATTTTTTATTTCAAATATCGCCTCTTTAATTTTTATTTTGGGAAAGTTTTGTGTCCCTCATTTTCCTTTTCTGAAACTTGAGGAATATCTTCTCTTCTCGTTTCGTCCATTGATAATTGAGTGATGTCTAGTGGACTGAAGAGATTTTTACAGTATTTGGTGGTATACTTTTTTAGTTCCGCATCACCGTACACTATAGCTTCCTCATGTTCTAGATGGAAAATATGAGTTTTTCCTATGTTTCCAATTTGCCACTAAATGAAAATATTTTGTATTTGCATCTCCCTCTAGCATGTTCTTTACTTTTGCTCGTTGGTACCATTTAAGTTCCTCCTCTGAGAAGATTGGCTGATCTCTCATTAAGGACATGTTACAAATTCAACTCATCCATGGTTAGTTATATCTGTTCCACTTTCTTATCAAATTCATCTAACTTGTTCAACATTTTTTCTTCTCTTTTTTGTACGCTCCACTAACATTTTTGGACCAACCCCTTAGATGTTGGTGAAATCATGTTATTTTCGCTTGCCATATCTCTAATGGAGTATGACCTTCATTAACATTTGACCAGATCTCACTCACCATATCATGGAACCCATCCAATAATAACCAGCCCAAGTTCGAATTTGTACATATGCGATTTATTTGGAAAAGCTCCTTCTCCAGTGTTTAATAGAAGAGGTGTATGGTCTGAAATCTCTCTAGTTAAAGCTTGTACAACGGTTTTAGGGAATTGCAATTCCCATTCAGTGCTGACTAAAATTGTCTTAGCTTCTCAAAAGTTGGGATGTGTAGGTTATTAACCCAAATAAACTATCTACCTGACACATCCAATGCTGTAAGGTTGAAGTCATCATTAACTGCATTGAAAAGAAAAGGCCATCTATCATTGTATCTCGAGTTATTTTCTCAGATAGTCCTCTTATGATATTAAAATCACCACCTATAACAACAGGTAAGTTCCTTTCGCACGTAAGAGAGACAACTCCGATAAGAAAACCTCATTTAATTCTTGTTGTGTGGCACCGTAAACTGAAACTGATAAACATTTGAAATCTGTCTCTCTATTGAGAATCTTGAATTTTATAAAGAACCCCCCTTCTCCTATCTCACTGATGCCAAAAGTCTATAGGTTAATGCCTAGAAGCATACCATCAGATCGTCCTTGGGGAGGTTTATAATGCCACAGAAACTCTTTCCCATCACAAAAAGTTCTTAGAAAAGTTTCTGAGCATTCCCCTTTTGCTTGTTTTCAATAAGGCAATAAAATCTAGACTTTTTTTCAGTAGTTAAATCTGACAAAAACTTAAACTTCTTAGTGTCACCCAAACCCTTAAAATTCCAAAAAGTACCATTCATTTGGAAATTCGTTTAGTTTTGTTAGATCTACCTTTGTTAAAACACTTGAGCATAAGCGAGAAGGACCTATCAGGGAGACACACTTAGGGTTGCTTTAGGGTCGGCAAGGCAACCTAGAACACATGAAACTCCATCTAGAAGCTTGCAGAGCAGCAGATTAGGTTTGGAGGAGACAAGGGCAAAGGGAGAATATAAAAAGTAAAGACAAAAAGATAAAAAAATGTCGATTGGATTGCTCAATCCAATATGGCTCGTTATATTTATTGGGTCTAGTCCAAATACATCACCAAAAACCAACCCAAAAAAACAAAAGGAAATTGTGTCATGCTCGGACCTATGGCATCGTCCGGCGACCATGCACCAGACTGTCTGGTTGCCTTTTGTGCGGGTTTTGCCAAATTGAATTGGGACATAATACAAAATACAAATTAATATTAATTTCTCAAACTCAATAGAAACATTATTATTATTCAGCGATAGGAAAATCATCCCATGATTATAAACTACAATACTAACCAGAAGAACCAGATGAGATGATACCTCCAATTGAATCCATAAAGAACAAAATTGACTTATGACCTTTTATCTGATTACTGCAATACTGCTAATCCACACAAACGAGATCATGGCAATGTCACTCTTATGTTTCTTTAACAAGAAACTGCTGTGGCAATTTACTTACGATACTTTAATTGATTATTTTCAGAGTAAATTACATTCAGCACACGTTCAAAGAGCCACATGCTACTAATAACAATAGCAGAGCGCCGCAACTCACATTCGTCCAGTCAAACAACATCAGAATATATATTCCAGTCTCAGAGAAACAGCGTGTAGAAAATAAAATAGTGCCATCAGGTCACAGATGCAAGACATCAATTGTTGCATATTGAAAGTCCATGACTATCAACAAATTTATGCAAGACTCCAAATCATATGGACAGGAACTCAAAGAAACACAAGTGCCCTAAAATTAAATGGGGTTCCAAAATATTAGAGGCATACTGTAACTGAGAATCCTGCAAATTTAAATAAGTGACAGCACCAGGTAAGATATATCAGACTTAATCTGCAGTTCATTCGGGAGGGAACATCCACACTGGGCTCGCGAGCTTGTCCTCTGCTGGGTTACCCGACAATAACTCAGCAGTGAAGGGCTTCACTGTACCATCTCTCATGTTGTACACAGTTGTCACATAACTAGGCTGGTCGTCCTTCTTATACTTATCGATAAAGTAGATAGAGTCACCTTGGACACCCTCATACGAGCCGGCAGGAAAGGAAGTGCAGCGGCATAGATCGACAAAGACACAATCGCCATCGAAGCTGGGGATCTCAGTGACACCACAAGGGTCTATGCTGAGGTCCAATGCAAACACATCAACCTTCTCAGTATGGGAGAACGATATGTAAGAATCCACATATCTTATTATCACCACCGGCCGGCCACGCCATTGCACCAAGTTGCACCTCGCTGCCCAGTGCGCTGGGCCAGGACGGGGGAACGGCGGCATAGTCACTCGATGCTCAAGGCCAGAGACATTGACCCCATGTTCATCTTCCCCGAGTGTAAAAGCGAGGAGCAATGGTGATTGGAAGGTGTGCGGTGTGCCAGGACCTGTGGAGCATGTAGAGTTTCCCCTGGTGGAACACAAGGTCACTCAACCAGGCAACCCAGTCAGATTGGTAGACGTACCAGGTCTTCATCCCTGGCTGCCACAGCGTAATCCCAGGCAAGCCGCGCCAATCTGAGAGCCCGGGCACAGGCCTGCGGTAGGAGAAGCCAGCCACTATGCACTTGGTCGACGAGCCAGGCGGAGCAGATAGCACAACGTGGTCGAGTGACCTTGAATACAGCTTGGGGTCATCGTTGGCAGTCCAGGGGTGCTCACCAGAGGTGGTGCAGCAGGGAGCAAGCAGGCGGGGCAGACGGACGACTTCGTGAGAGAACGCGTTCACCAGGAAGCGCTCGCGGCCGGTGCCATCTTCGCCGGGTCTCGCCACGAGAAGCCACCCTTCGGAAGATCCCACGCAGCCGACATTGCCGGTGGCCACATCCTCAGGCATCCACCCGCGGCGCAAGGCGACGACTGACCAAGGTTTTTTTTATCGGCCGATATTCACCGAAATTTTCGAAATTTCCTTTCTATCCACAGGGTCCGATAAAATTTGACATAGGCCAAATTTTTCCCTTCTTTCCTGCTCCCACACAGACAACCCAAATTCAGCCGTGCGACGGTCCCACACTATAATGTTTTATTCTTGTTTTTATCGGTGAACAAGTGATGTTTAATAGCTTAGGAATAGTTTCAAGTCAAATTCTACGAAATTTTTTTAAAACAATTTGAATTTTTTTTGAATTTAGTCCGATATTTCCGATATATCTTGCTTATCCTGTTTATCCATGACCTCCGATAAATTTTTATTTCCGATAATGAAAACCTTGCGACTGACCCCTGGGTGGAAAAGCTGAAGAACCTGCACCTGGGGAGCACGAGCAGTGGTAGCGGCGGCGGCAGGATGTGCCCGTGCGTTGTGGCGCGCCAATGCCGACACACGGACCGCACGGCGGCGCGGTCGGCGAGGGAGGGCAGGATGCGGAGAACGACGCCTAGGATGTCCGCCAGAATGAACGCCCACAGCGACGCCGCCGCCGCGTCGTCGATGCTAGTCGTCCTCTGCCGCTTTTTGTCGAGCGCCTCGCCCGCAAGAACCGCAAGAGGGCTGCGGTCGTCTCCTGTGGCTGTGACTACGGACTCACCGGCGGTGTCGACGACGGGATCCATCTCCATCCGAGAGCTCCGCCCCTGCAAGAAGCGCATGCGGGCTGCCGGCACGACGCTTCCGAGAAACAAGCTCTCCTGACCCTGAGACGCTGACTACGGGACACGTTGTGGGTGTAGAGTACACAAGACAGGAGAGCTGGACTCACCGGCGGTGTCGGTGATGGGATCCATTGCCGTCCGGGAGCTGCGCCCCGGGGTTTCTTGATCCTATGAAGCCATATCTCTGTACCTTCGATGGCAAACGATAGCAACAAATCTGATGAACTCGATCAACTAAAAACAAGACTCTTCTCTACCTATATAAATAATATATATTAAATTAAAGAGCGAATCCTAAATTAGTCTTATCGACGGGAAACCGAAGAGAAACAAGGCGGGATCGTTTGTACCACACCCAGATGCTCTGCCGCAGCTCGTAGGTCGAGAGAGGGAGGCGCCGCCGCAGTCGCGCCACCTGGCGAGTCGGCGACGGTCGTTCCTAACCCTTCGTGTGTGCATGCGCACCACACTTACGAAAATTCAAAATTCAAAATTTGATGTACTTCTCTTCTTTGTTGCTTCGAGTCCTTCACAACTAATAACTTCATTAAACTTTCCCATACAAAAAAAAACTTATTTTGCCACTTTTTTTTACTATGAAATGTTTATTCATATGTTTATCAATAGTTATTACCATGCACGTTGATAAATTATTTGTCTTTGAGTTCGTTATAAACATTTCTTGGGTCGTTATTGAGAAGGTTCTTTTGTTTTAGCTTTATATGAATTCCATTGATGAGAAGTAGACATGCTAAATTAAGGAGAGAAACATATATGTGGCTTTAATGAATCGCAAATGCTTCGCATAGGGCGTCCGGACGGCTGAACGTTGTCTTCCTGAGCCTGCACAGTGGACCGGGCCCAACGGGCAGCCGCTCTGCTCTCCTACTCCCCCATCTCTGTGACCGATAACTTCCCTAGTCCACCCGTCGCTGTGTTCACCGCACCATCCGCCCCTCCGCCTCTCGTCACAGCGTCCACTCATGCTTGTGCTGGCACATCGTAATCTGGGCCGCCATAGATCCCCTTCCATCCAAGCTTCCTGCTCCAACCCCCACCCACCCTCTGCGTCATCGTCACTACCGCGCCCTACCTCATCCACTGAAGCGACCCGCCGTGGCCTTCTCCAGCGTGCACCCCACTCCGCCTAGCGGCCCGCTGCCTTCTCTACCAGAGCGACCCACCGCTGCCTTCTCCACCGGAGCGGCGAGCTCCATGCCAACGTCGAGCTCCGCATCGACGAGCCTCCATTCATCCAAGTAGCAAGTAGATGTTACGCTGAAAGCACATGTTGCAAGAGTATGTTTCAAGTGTTTCAAATGTTTTATAGGTATGTAGCAAGTGTTGTATATCATGTTGCAAAAGTAGATCGGGATGTTGCACATGTTGCAATGGCTATACACGTATGTTCCAAATATTTCATCTGTTCTAGACGTATGTTGCAAGTGTTTTATCTGGATGTTGCAAAAGTGGATATGGATGTTGCATATACATGCATGTTACAAGCATATGTATCAAGTGTTTTCAGGTGTTTCATCTGGATTTTGCATATATTTGCAATGGTATTCAAGTGTTTTCAGGCGTTTTCATAAATGTTTCAGATGCTTATTTCAAGTGTTTCACCAGTCTTCTTTTGTATGTTGCAACTATTGCATCTAAATGTTTTAAAAGTAGATAGGGTGTTACACATGTGATGCGCATGGGAAGCGGCTGGTGTCGCGGGCGACGTTCGGGGCAGCGCGGGCCCGCCGCTTTGCGCTTGCTCGCTCTCTGTGCGGCACTATCCAGACGTTAGCGCCCTAGATCGGACGTCCAGGCGCTAACAAGTATATATGTAGTATTGCCTTAGTATCTAGGCTTAGGCATGTCAAAAACTCAAAATAGAATATTTCCTTTGATCTTTATCTTTACTCATAGCCATGCCATTTGTTCTTGCTTACATGTAACTTTCTTGAACCAAGGGCTGAAGCTACTGTGACCAACTGCTACGTAATATATTGTTCTGACATCGCACAGCAAGCCCAGGGTATTCACCTTGTTAATAAAAATCTTTTGGCTTCGGAAAAAAGGAAAAAAAAATCCTTTCCAGTGAGAAAGCTGGTCCTAAGACCTAGATAGAAATGCAGTAGTAGGGGAACCCACGTGTCAAACTATGAAACCAGGCAACCCGGAGGTGTCGAATCCTGGCGCCACCGCAACTCCTGCTGCATGGACTCTGCCACTGCAACTCCTTGTGCTAAACTCTTCATTGCAGAGCTCTTGGCGAGCCCATGTCCTGAACGACCCTGCTCTTCGTCAGATCAGGCTCCTTCGTCCCCTTCCCCTCCGATGGTGGTGGTTCCTCTGTTGCAGGCCCAGGCCGCCGTCAAGCAAATTTGGATACGGGGTACTACACGGTTTGTCCCATGTCACACACACACACACGTAAATCCAAGAATGAAGCCGTAAATAAATCACATGACAATGCAGGCTAGCTAGGATACATATGGTCTATGTATACCTGCAGGGCTGGCGGCGGTCCGGCGCCGGCGCGGCGAAGGAAGTGAGCTCTTGCCGCAGCCGCATCCGTGCGCCTCGGCGTGGTTGACGTTGGATCCCACTCGGCGGAGGAATGAAGAGAAGCAATAAATAAAGTGCAGGCGGAAGGAACTTGAAGCGGCGGGCTTCCTCGATGGCCTCGGTCCTCCATGGTCATCGGTCTCCATGGCGGCCGATCTCGAGGGTACTGCGGCGGGCAAGGGCACCTGAGGCAGCGGCCGGGTAGGATCTATCTGTGCGCCGGCTCTCCTCACCGCCGCCCGCAATATCCTTCGCGCCTCGGTCGGCGGCGGCCCCGCTCGGCCACGCGGGCTCACCTAGCTGCAGCGGTGTGGAGCGTTGCCCTCCTATCGTAGATCGAGTGTGGCAGAGTGGGCGAGGGAGGGGTTGGCGGTGAGGAGCGTTGCCGTCGGGAGGAGGCGACCGCCGCTCTCATCCTGTTCCGGGAGGAGACGGCCAGCAGCGGCGTGGAGGAGGCGATAGGCCACGGAGGAGACCAGTATATTATAGAACACATGTACTGTAGTTTTAATATTAATCCATATTCTATGGTGGTCCATGGCACAACGTGCCACCTAGCTAGCTCCGCCTATGGAGGAGACGGCCGGCGGTGGGATAGTTGTTCGTGTCCTCCCTAGTGTCGGTCTTTTTTTTATTCGGTGATGGAAGTATTCGAAACCTGACCGGCGACGTGGGTGTGAGGAGGACGCGGGGGTGAGAAGGCGGGGTAACCTGACTTCCCAAAGCCATCGGATTTTGGTTAGATGTTTTATTAGCCCTTAATTTTAATGGAGACGAATTCCTTTATATAATTTTATAGATGCACATGGTTATAGGCTCTCAGCAGGGGTTATTTTTTAAGGGACATAGTTTAATTTTGATTGATCCATTATAGTAGAGATGAGCCGACGACCGTGAAACACCATGACTATCGCTACTAGATTTGGAACCTGGGCCTTGTTTAGATTGCAAGTTTTTTCACTCTCTCTTCATCACATCAAATCTTTGAACACATGCATGGAGTATTAAATGTAGATAAAAAAAATAACTAATTACACAGTTTGATTGTAAATTACGAGACGAATCTTTTGAGCCTAGTTAGGCCATGATTGGACAATAATTGTCAAATACAAACGAAAGTGCTACAGTACCAAATACTGATTCCTAACCCCAATCTAAACAAGGCCCCGCTGTAAATGCAGGTTGTGAAGTTGCTCCCGTTATTATCCTACTACATACATGATTCTATTATATTGTAAGAAACACGATGAGATGATCAGATAATTTAACGTGGATGCTTTGTTTGGAAAAAAAAGACTTTTTTACTCCAAAACTTTGGTACAAAAAATGACTTTTTTACTCCAAAACTTTGGTAGATATATATAAAGTAATGCCAACATTCTTGTTCCGGCCACGGGCGGAGGGCTCGGTATGGCGAGGTCTGCGGATGCCCCATGCTCTTCGATCTTGAAGGTTTTGAATATCTGGCCGCCATGGCTGATGATCTGAGGCCCTGTTTAGTTCCACCTCAAAATGCCAAATTTTTTAAGATTCTCCGTTACATCGAATCTTTGACGCATGCATGAAGCATTAAATATAAATAAAAAAAACTAATTACACAGTTTAGACGAAATTCACGAGACGAATCTTTTAAGCTTAATTAGACTATGATTGAACACTAATTGCTAAATAACAACAAAAATGCTATAGTGGCATTTCGTCAAAAATTTTACCTACGTTTGGTACCTGAGCCGAGAAGACGAGAAACAGAGAAGGAAGAAGATGTTTGATGTCCTTTCCCGAAGCGTTGCTGGGCTAGGAGGCCAAATGTTTCGTTCATATAACGGGCTAGGAGGCCAACCTTCAGTTCGTCCCCAGTTCGATGGTGGGCTACAAGCCGACGAACCGCGATCTGTGCAGAGCCGGTGTCATGCGAAAATACAACACACTGCACGACGCTAGCAGCAGCTCCGACACAGCGTCCGCCTCTCGACATGCAGCCCAAGTACGATTGCAAACGGCGCGGGCCACGCCGTCAGCCCGCTGGGCCAGACCACGCCGCGAGCACGCATCAACAGCCCATCTATCCGAAGCGGGTATGGGGAGCGGACACACCAAGCCCAACGGGCGACTCGTGCCCCGCCGCGATGTATCCAAGAGCGCCACCGCCGCCGCCGCAACAGGCGACTCAGCCGCCGCCGTCGCAACCTCCACGGGCGGCTCGTCCCCTTCCGCGGCCATCGCCACGGGCGACTCCGCCACTGCCGCCATCGCCCCCCGCCGCGCCCGCCCTACGCCCCGGCGCCGTTGGGCCCTTCGCCGGCGACGAGCACCCACCAGGTATGCCCAGCCCTTCCCTCCCCTCCTTTCTGTGTCCGCTCGTGTAAAGTTTTTCTCATTTGAGGTAGATGGGCGGGTGTCTTTTATCGAGCAATGTCTTTTCAAGTCCGTCACCAATTGCTATCGGTAGTACGAAGCTGAGATGCAAAGCAGATCGGATCAAGCTGTAGTCACAATCAGCTGGAATGAGATACTGCAAATCAGTTGCACTATTGCTGAAAACAGCATATGGCAACTGAAAGCAACAACACCAAAAGATATATTTTCCATTGATCCATGATTTGTTTTCTGCTGGAAAAGCAGCATCCACTTATTTTAGTGGCCTAGTGAAAAGACTGAAAATACAGTGACTGAATAGAATGTCTAGCCAAAAACAAATTGCTCCTGCCACCACCAATCTGTCCCGTGGTGATTGCCTCATACAGTACAGTACAAAATGCTAATGAGCGTCTCTTCTTGCAAAATGCTAATGAGCATCTCTTCTTGCAGGCCAATATGCTGCGGTAGTACCTCACCTGCATCCGGAACGCGCTGGAATTCTTTTTAGCTTCAGCTCTGAGGCTCCTCCTCCTGCTGCCACTGTTCCCAGCTCATCACGAGCCGACGAGCCTGCTGCAGTTGCAATGGAATCAACACCTGGTGGCACTACCACCACCACTATATTGAGAAGAAAGGTGAGTTCTGATATGAAGTTTTTCTTGTTGGATGCCGTACTGCAATTAGAACACTAGCTCATGCTGTCTCTATTTCTGCTGTCTTGTTGGGTCTCCATTTATTTTGCAGTTAGTTGAAATAACAGTGCTGTCATTTGTACTGCTGTGTTATGTAATAGCTATTTGTGTTCTCTGAGTTTCAGTCCTGTAATAGCTATTTTAGTTCTGCAGTTCACATTTTGTTCCCATGTGATGCAGAAAGTTTCCTCATCATCAGCTAAGCGGAAGCAATCCAGAGTGAAACAGCGAAAAGAACAACCAGCAAAACGGTTGAAGTCACCAGCAGGGCCAATGTCGCCACTCATTCCAGCAAGATCAACAGGGATAAGGATGATGCTATCATCCCCAAGGGTATCCCCAAGGCTGATGTCTCCATCTACGACATTGGCAAACTCCTCACCACAGCCCCCAACATCTGCTCTGGAGAAAAAAAGAAACAATCTTGGTCATCGTAAGTGATGATGCACTCTTTTGGTATTGCTTTTTATGCTTCTAATCAGTGTTTTTATTACTGCTGCATCTGCTGTAGTTACTGTTATCTAATAATATGTTTTCCATGCCAACCATTAGGATCTCCACATCGGATTAAAAGGTGCAAACTTACATCTGAGATATGGGAAGATTTTGAGGCAATATATGACGGTGAAACTGTGGCTGAAGCTCGGTGCTTACACTGCCATAAGTTATTCAAGGTAAACCGTGATGTTGGTACAAGTGCTTGCCTTAGACATATGCGTAATTGTGAGGGTAAAACTAGAATGAATCAGATGTTGTATCAAATGAATTTAATGCAGTATGCTCTTGTTTAGCAGTCAGCAGCAGCAGCCAGCTCAGACTTCTTGTTCAGAGCTTACGGCGAGGCAGTGACAGCAGCAGTCAGCTTATGATTTTTCATCTGTATGCTGATAGATGCTAACTTGCATGTTTTTATGATAACTCATGAATGGTGAAAAAATATAAAAAAAAATCAATCACATATTCCTAACGATACATAGTATTTTGTGTAACTTACGTATATTTTTTAGCTAACATATGGATCACTAAAAAAATTCGTGAAGTAAATAAGAAAATGAACACACACGTACACAACCAGTCAGTATTCTCATTTCCATGCAAGGCAGCAGCGACAAACGGGATTGCGGCCGCCGCGACAAACGCCACATGCGTACGCGGCTGAAAACGGGCCGCTGCAGAAGCCCGCGAACGACGATGCGGCGCTTGCGGACACGGGACGGGCTGCTCGCCACCGCGCCGTTTGCAAGTTTAAGCCCAAGGCCGGCCTCACGTCCACTTCACCGGAGACCAGGTCATCCGTCTGAGCCCCCCTGCAATTTATATCGCTACCGCTTTTCTCTTTCTCTACCTGGACATTCACAATACCTGTGCACTGAATTCTTCCTGTCAATTCCTGTTTTCGGGCACCAGGCCTTCAGCTTTAATTTTATGAGCCTTGGATGATGTAATTTTCATCAAACTTAGGAATGTTTGGCCATGACTTGTTATGGAATTATTTATCGTAATCACGTTTGTCTTTCGGGGATAGGCACTTGAATGTTGTGTCAAAACATTTTTGTTTTCATAAGTCTGCTTTAATAGTTATGATTTTGAATTTAGACGTTCTTTGTGCCACCGAGTTCGCCATACCATAACTTTTTTCTATCCTCCACCACTGGTTCCGGCTGGGATGTTTTCTGCATCAACGCGCCGGCCCAAAGGATGGAGCCTGCGAACCTGCACTATAGAGTTCATGAATGAATAGTTGGGAAATCCACATTGCATCTGATATTTTTCGGAAGGATTTTATGTTTCTCATTTCCCAAACTATTGCTGATGCACTTAGAACGAAAATAAATATTGTTGTCGTTCTCTAATCAGAGTCGAGAAGCTTATTTACATGAGAATACTCAACTGATGACCTGAAACTAGTCATAGGCATCATGGGACTATGCTAATCATGATTCTCTCCCACATTAATTCTTGGCACTTCATGAAAATGGAGAAAAAACGTAGAAATGGAATAGATGAGTAGTTCATATTTCCCTATCATGTTTCCTACTGTCCAGTTAAGTAGGTGGCTGCTGACTAACCGTGATATTTTAATTTGCCGGTTGTTTATAAGGATAGGTTACACGGCCAACTTGCTTGGGTTGGTAAACGTATTGTGGGCCTCCCGAACTAATTGAGGATATGTGCTGTCTTAATCATCAGTGGTGCCGCAATATTTAGCTCTCCATCAATCCTCAGAGAGCAGTCAAGCACAAGCAGGACACCTTAGGCGGCCGCAAGACCTTCGAGTTCTAGGAGGTTAGTGCTTCTATCTTCGATCTCGTTTCTGGTTTGAGTTAAGCACCTCCTTCGCACATACAAATTCTATATCCTGCAGCGATGCTGTTGACGTGTAGTGTATGCAAGAACGAAAACTTCTATTTAAGCACCTGCTCCGTTACCTTATTTGAATTACTAGCATAATAGACACCAGTGGGAAGGCGTAAATTCAAGAGAAACCAGTGTGTGCAAGGGCCTGTTTTGATGAGCTAGAGCTAGTTACTATTTGGGTCTAAAAATTAGTTCAAATTAGTTGAGGTTGACTAGCTAGTTGGCTATATATTTGGCCATTTGGACCGAGCACTATGGGCCGGCCCAGGCACGGCACTAAGAAGTACGGCCTAGGCACGGTCCAGCTCGGCTCGCTTCGTGCCTGTGCCTGGCACGGCCCGGTCGTATTGCCGTGCCTGGGCCGCCATGTCAGCCCGCAGTGCCGGCCCAGGCACGGCACGAATAATGGGCCGGCACGACATGGCCCGTTTATTCTCCACCGTTGATGAGCAGCTGATGAACCAGAGTCGTTGGATACCAGTATATAAGCATCCCTCCCTCACCTAAACCCTAACTTCCTCCTCTCTCTCTCTCCCCCCACTCATTTCCTCAGCAGCGCCGACGTGAAGACAGGAGGGGACGGGAGGTGCGCGCAGTCGCGGGGCCATGCCCCGAGGGCCTTAGGGCAGCGGCGCGCCGGCGCATCTGCAGCAGCGGTGGGCAACCAGCGGCGGCAGAGCAGCGCGCGGCGCTTGACTAGTGGTGACGGAGGAGTGCACAGGCCGGCAGCGTCGGAGGAGCACGTGGCCGGTGGCGGCGCATCCTCTTCCCCAGCTTGGCCTGCGGCGGCGCATCTTCTTCCCCAGCGTGGCCGGCGGCGCATCTTCTTCCCTAGAGGGCCGGCATGTTACAAGCATATGTGTCAAGTGTTTTCAGGTGTTTCATACGTATGTTTGAAAGTGTTTCATCTGGATTTTGCATATATTTGCAATGGTATTCAAGTGTTTCAGGCGTTTTCGTAAGTGTTTCAAATGCTTGTTTCAAGTGTTTCATCAGTCTTGTTTTATATGTTGCAACTATTGCATCTAAATGTTTTAAAAGTAGATAGGTTGTTACACATGGGATGCGCATGGGAAGCGGCTGGTGCCGCGGGCGACGTTCGGGGCAGTGCGGGCCCGCCGCTTTGCACTTGCTCGCTCTCTGTGCGGCACTATCCGGACGTTAGCGCCCTAGATCGGACGTCCAGGCGCTAACAAGTCTATATGCAGTATTGCCTTAGTATCTAGGCTTAGGCATGTCAGAAACTCAAAATAGAATATTTCCTTTGATCTTTATCTTCACTCATAGCCGTGCCATTTGTTCTTGCTTACATGTTACTTTCTTGAACCAAGGGCTGAAGCTACTGTGACCAACTGCTACGTAATATATTGTTCTGACATCGCACAGCAAGCGCAGGGTATTCACCTTGTTAATAAAAATCTTTTGGCTTCGGAGAAAAGGAAAAATTCCTTTCCAGTGAGAAAGCTGGTCCTAAGACCTAGATAGAAATGCAGTAGTAGGGGGACCCACGTGTCAAACTATGAAACCAGGCAACCAGGTTGACTCGGGACCGGAGGTGTCGAATCCTGGCGCCACCGCAGCTCCTGCTGCATGGACTCTGCCACTGCAACTCCTTGTACTAAACTCTTCATTGCAGAGCTCTTGGCGAGCCCATGTCCTAAACGACCCTGCTCTTCGTCAGATCAGGCTCCTTCGTCCCCTTCCCCTCCGATGGTGGTGGTTCCTCTGTTGCAGGCCCAGTTCGCCGTCAAGCAAATTTGGATATGGGGTACTACATGGTTTTGTCCCATGTCACACACACACGTAAATCCAAGAATGAAGCCGTAAATAAATCACATGACAATGCAGGCTAGCTAGGATACATATGGTCTATGTATACCTGCAGGGCTGGCAGCGTCCGGCGCCGGCGTGGCGAAGGTAGTGAGCTCTTGCCGCAGCCCCATCCGCTCCGCGCTACTCGGCGTGGTTGACGTTGGATCCCACTCGGCGGAGGAATGAAGAGAAGCAATAAATAAAGTGCAGGCGGAAGGAACTTGAAGCGGCGGGCTTCCTTGATGGCCTCCGCCCTCCATGGTCATCGGTCTCCATGGCGGCCGATCTTGAGGGAACTGCGGCGGGTAGGGGCACCTGAGGCAGCGGCGGGGCAGGATCTATCTGTGCGCCGGCTCTCCTCCCCGCCGCCCGCAATCTCCTTCGCACCTCGACCGGCGGCGGCCTCGCTGGGCCACGCGGCCTCGCGCTAGCGGCAGCGGTGTGGAGCGTTGCCCTCCTATCGTAGATCGAGTGTGGCAGAGCGGGCAAGGGAGGAGTTGGTGGTGAGGAGCGTTGCCGTCTGGAGGAGGCGACCGCCGCTCTCTTCCTGTTCCGGGAGGAGACGGCCGACGGCGGCGTGGAGGAGGCGATAGCCCACGGAGGAGACTGCCAGCGGCAGGATAGTTGTTCGCGTCCTCCCTAGTGTCGGTCTTTTTTTTTATTCGGTGATTGAAGTATTCGAAACCTGACCGGCAATGCTACGAGGGCGGAAGCGCGCGGGTGAGGAGGGCGCGGGGGTGCGGGGGTGAGAAGGCGGGGTGACAAGCCTGACATCCCACATCCAATCGTGGTCATCGGATTTGGATTAGGTGTTTTATTAGCCCTTTAATGGAGACGAATTTCTGTGTGTAATTTTGTAGGTGCACAATGGTTATAGACTCTCAGCGGGGTCGTTTTTTTTTTTGGACCTAGTGTAATTTTGATTGGTCTATTATAGTAGAGATGAGCCGCCGACGGTGAACCACCGTGACTATCGCTACTAGATTTGGAACCCGCTGTAAATGCAGGTTGTGGAATTGCTCCCGTTATTAACCTACTACATACATGATTGTATTATATTGTAAGAAACACGATGAGATGATCAGATAATTTAACGTGGATGCTTTGTTTGGAAAAAAAGACTTTTTTACTCGAAAACTTTGGTAGATATATATAAAGTAATGCCAACATTCTTGTTCCGGCCACGGGCGGAGGGCTCGGTATGGCGAGGTCTGCGGATGCCCCATGCTCTTCGATCTTGAAGGTTTTGAATATCCGGCCGCCATGGCTGATGATCTGAGCCGAGAAGACGAGAAACAGAGAAGGAAGAAGATGTTGATGTCCTTTCCCGAAACGTTGCTGGGCCTATCACTCACTCGTCGTGGGCCGAATGTTTCGTTCATATAACGGGCTAGGAGGCCAACCTTCAGTTCATCCCCAGTTCGATGGTGGACACCAAACAATGCGTCTCGTTCGACAAGGTTAACCGAGTCACGGACTCACGGTCTCACAGACGACGCTTCTGGGTTCTTTTGGGCGCACACGCATAGCAGCACGGGCGGAGGGGTAGAAGCCGACGAACCGCGATCTGTGCAGAGCCGGTGTCATGCGAAAATACAACACACTGCACGACGCTAGCAGCAGCTCCGACACAGCGTCCGCCTCTCGACATGCAGCCCAAGTACGATTGCAAACGGCGCGGGCCACGCCGTCAGCCCGCTGGGCCAGACCACGCCGCGAGCACGCATCAACAGCCCATCTATCCGAAGCGGGTATGGGGAGCGGACACACCAAGCCCAACGGCGCCGCTCCAACCCGTCACGGACTCACGGGCGACTCGTGCCCCGCCGCGATGTATCCAAGAGCGCCACCGCCGCCGCCGCAACAGGCGACTCAGCCGCCGCCGTCGCAACCTCCACGGGCGGCTCGTCCCCTGCCGCGGCCATCGCCACGGGCGACTCCGCCACTGCCGCCCTACGCCCCGGCGCCGTTGGGCCCTTCGCCGGCGATGAGCACCCACAAGGTATGCCCAGCCCTTCCCTCCCCTCCTTTCTGTGTCCGCTCGTGTAAAGTTTTTCTCATTTGGGGTAGATGGGCGGGTGTCTTTTATCGAGCAATGTCTTTTCAAGGCCGTCACCAATTGCTATCGGTAGTACGAAGCTGAGATGCAAAGCAGATCGGATCAAGCTGTAGTCACAATCAGCTGGAATGAGATACTGCAAATCAGTTGCACTATTGCTGAAAACAGCATATGGCAACTGAAAGCAACAACACCAAAAGATATATTTTCCACTGATCCATGATGTGGATTCTGCTGGAAAAGCAGCATCCACTTATTTTAGTGGCCTAGTTAAAAGACTGAAAATACAGTGACTGAATAGAATGTCTAGCCAAAAACAAATTGCTCCTGCCACCACCAATCTGTCCCGTGGTGATTGCCTCATACAGTACAGTACAAAATGCTAATGAGCGTCTCTTCTTGCAAAATGCTAATGAGCATCTCTTCTTGCAGGCCAATATGCTGCGGTTGTACCTCACCTGCATCGGGAACGCGCTGGAATTCTTTTTAGCTTCAGCTCTGAGGCTCCTCCTCCTGCTGCTACTGTTCCCAGTTCATCACGAGCCGACGAGCCTGCTGCAGTTGCAATGGAATCAACACCTGGTGGCACTACCACCACCACTATATTGAGAAGAAAGGTGAGTTCTGATATGAAGTTTTTCTTGTTGGATGCCGTACTGCAATTAGAACACTAGCTCATGCCGTCTCTATTTCTGCTGTCTTGTTGGGTCTCCATTTATTTTGCAGTTAGTTGAAATAACAGTGCTGTCATTTGTACTGCTGTGTTATGTAATAGCTATTTGTGTTCTCTGAGTTTCAGTCCTGTAATAGCTATTTTAGTTCTGCAGTTCACATTTTGTTCCCATGTGATGCAGAAAGTTTCCTCATCATCAGCTAAGCGGAAGCAATCCGGAGTGAAACAGCGAAAAGAACAACCAGCAAAACGGTTCAAGTCACCAGCAGGGCCAATGTCGCCACTCATTCCAGCAAGATCAACAGGGATAAGGATGATGCTAAGGGTATCCCCAAGGCTGATGTCTCCATCTACGACATTGGCAAACTCCTCACCACAGCCCCCAACATCTGCTCTGGAGAAAAAAAGAAACAATCTTGGTCATGGTAAGTGATGATGCACTCTTTTGGTATTGCTTTTTATGCTTCTAATCAGTGTTTTTATTACTGCTGCATCTGCTGTAGTTACTGTTATCTAATAATATGTTTTCCATGCCAACCATTAGGATCTCCACATCGGATTAAAAGGCGCAAACTTACATCTGAGATATGGGAAGATTTTGAGGCAATAGATGACGGTGAAACTGTGGCTGAAGCTTGGTGCTTACACTGCCATAAGTTATTCAAGGTAAACCGTGATGTTGGTACAAGTGCTTGCCTTAGACATATGCGTAATTGTGAGGGTAAAACTAGAATGAATCAGATGTTGTATCAAATGAATTTAATGCAGTATGCTCTTGTTTAGCAGTCAGCAGCAGCAGCCAGCTCAGATTTCTTGTTCAGAGCTTACGGCGAGGCAGTGACAGCAGCAGTCAGCTTATGATTTTCATCTGTATGCTGATAGATGCTAACTGGCATGTTTTTATGATAACTCACGAATGGTGAAAAAATGTAAAAAAAAACCCAATCACATATTCCTAACGATACATAGTATTTTGTGTAACTTACGTTTATTTTTTAGCTAACATATGGATCACTAAAAAAATTCGTGAAGTAAATAAGAAAATGAACACACACGTACACAACCAGTCACTATTCTCATTTCCATGCAAGGCATCAGCGACAAACGGGATTGCGGCCGCCGCGACAAACGCCGCATGCGTACGCGGCTGAAAACGGGCCGCCGCAGAAGCCCGCGATGTCGACACGGGACGGGCTGCTCGCCGCTGCGCCGTTTGCAAGTTTAAGCCCAAGGCCGGCCTCACGTCCACTTCATCGGAGACCAGGTCATCCGTCTGAGCCCCTCTGCAATTTATATCGCTACCGCTTTTCTCTTTCTCTACCTGCACATTCACAATACCTGTGCACTGAATTCTTCCTGTCAATTCCTGTTTTCAGGCACCAGGCCTTCAGCTTTAATTTTATGAGCCTTGGATGATGTAATTTTCATCAAACTTAGGAATGTTTGGCCATGACTTGTTATGGAATTATTTATCGTAATCACGTTTGTCTTTCGGGGATAGGCACTTGAATGTTGTGTCAAAGCATTTTTGTTTTCATAAGTCTGCTTTAATAGTTATGATTTTGAATTTAGACGTTCTTTGTGCCACTGAGTTTGCCATACCTTAACTTTTTTCTATCCTCCACCACTGGTTTTGGCTGGGATGTTTTCTGCATCAACGCGCCGGCCCAAAGGATGGAGCCTGCGAACCTGCACTATAGAGTTCATGAATGAATAGTTGGGAAATCCACATTGCATCTGATATTTTTCGGAAGGATTTTATGTTTCTCATTTCCCAAACTATTGCTGATGCACTTAGAACGAAAATAAATATTGTTGTCGTTCTCTAATCAGAGTCGAGAAGCTTATTTACATATGAGAATACTCAACTGATGACCTGAAACTAGTCATAGGCATCATGGGACTATGCTAATCATGATTCTCTCCCACATTAATTCTTGGCACTTTGTGAAAATGGAGAAAAAACGTAGAAATGGAAATGATGAGTAGTTCATATTTCCCTATCATGTTTCCTACTGTCCAGTTAAGTAGGTGGCTGCTGACTAACTGTGATATTTTAATTTGCCAGTTGTTTATATGGATAGGTTACACGGCCAACTTGCTTGGGTTGGTAAACGTATTGTGGGCCTCCCGAACTAATTGAGGATATGTGCTGTCTTAATCATCAGTGGTGTCGCAATATTTAGCTCTCCATCAATCCTCAGAGAGCAGTCAAGCACAAGCAGGACACCTTAGGCGGCCGCAAGCCATGTTTTAAAGGCGGCTAGGCGTCCAGGCGAGTGCTTGGTACGGACGCCTAGGCGGCGCCTAGGCGACGCCTAGGCGACAAGGCGCCACTATTTCCCAAGGCGAGCTGGGTACGCCTGGACGCCTAGGCGACGCCTTTAAAACACTGGCCGCAAGACCTTCGAGTTCTAGGAGGTTAGTGCTTCCATCTTCGATCTCGTTTCTGGTTTGAGTTAAGCACCTCCTTCGCACATACAAATTCTATATCCTGCAGCGATGCTGTTGACGTGTAGTGTATGCACGAACGAAAACTTCTATTTAAGCACTTGCTCCGTATACCTTATTTTAATTACTAGCATAATAGACACCAGTGGGAAGGCGTAAATTCAAGAGAAACCAGTGTGTGCAAGGGGCTGTTTTGATGAGCTAGAGCTAGTTACTATTTGGGTCTAAAAATTAGTTCAAATTAGTTGAGGTTGACTAGCTAGTTGGCTATATATTTGGCCATTTGGCCCGAGCACTATGGGCCGGCCCAGGCATGGCACTAAGAAGCACGGCCTAGGCACGGCCCGGCTCGGCTCGCTTCGTGCCTGTGCCTGGCACGGCCCGGTCGTAGTGCCTTGCCTGGGCCGCCATGTCGGCCCGCAGTGCCGGCCCAGGCACGGCACGAATAATGGGCCGGCACGACATGGCCCGTTTATTCTCCACCGTTGATGAGCAGCTGATGAACCAGAGCCGTTGGAGACCAGTATATAAGCATCCCTCCCTCACCTAAACCCTAACTTCCTCCTCTCTCTCTCCCCCCACTCATTTCCTCAGCAGCGCCGATGCGAAGACAGGAGGGGACGGGAGGTGCGCGCAGTCGCGGGGCCATGCCCCGAGGGCCTCAGGGCGGCGGCGCGCTGGCGCATCTGCAGCAGCGGTGGGCAACCAGCGGCGGCAGAGCAGTGCGCGGCCGGTGGCGGCGCATCTGCGCGCGGCGCTCGACCAGTGGTGACGGAGTGCACAGGCCGGCAGCGACGGAGGAGCACGTGGCCGGTGGCGTCGCATCTTCTTCCCCAGCGTGGCCGGCGGCGGCGCATCTTCCCCAGCGTGGCCGGCGACACATCTTCTTCCCCAACGGGCCGACACGGTCCCGGGGGGCCGTCGTGCCGATGGGCACGGCACGCCACGGCTAATCCTCCATAGGGCCGTGCCTGGGCCGCAATTCCGGAACGGCGGCACTATCAGGCACGGAACGGCTAATCTGCCATGCCTGACTGTGCCTGGCCGTGCCCGTGCCAGTGCTGTGCCGGGCAGCCCGGTTGGCCAAGTATAGTTGGCTAACAACTAATTAAGGACTTATTACCTCCATATTTAAACGTATTAGGGCTAAAAATTAGTTAGATAAAAACTAGCCCTACGCATACACACAAATCCTAAGATGTAATGCAGAGGTATGTCATTCTGAAATGTAAGTGAAGAAGGTAATAGAACTCTCTTGTTAGCACATCGATGGATTGCAGACATACTCCTATTAGGGCTAAAAATTAGTTAGATAAAACTAGCCCTACGTGTACACACAAATCCTAAGATGTAATGCAGAGGTATGTCATTCTGAAATGTAAGTGAAGAAGGCAATAGAACTCTCTTCTTAGCATATCGATGGATTGCAGACATACTCCTGAAAAGGTTGTCCGTTTCCAAGGTTCAGAAACAGGTTGAGCACAACTATTTGCTGCACTATGAACGATCATAGAAGCATAGCACATACCAAAACCTATGAAAATACTGGTGAACCGCGCCAGGTTTTTATTTCCTCTCCGCACTTGCAGATTACAACATCAATCATAGATTTTAGACAGATGAACAGGGACAACCTGACTCATATCTGTATGCAATATTTTTCTTTTTTTCTTGCATGGGGGACATCCGATTCTACAGGTTGCTTTGATCAGTCTTAATGGCAGCAGAGATGGTCGATTCTGCGGTGGCCCAGGAGGCTGTTAACGAAGTCTTATCAAGAATCAAGGAGGGTTATGCGGAGAAGTCAGATGCAAAGGAGCACATAGAGAGGATGGAGATGGCCCACATCAAGCTAGAAGCTGCCCTTGAGACATCCAAGAAGTGGAACGTCACCAGCGCGCCACTGCTACGCTGGCGGAGCAAGCTCAAGCGTGCCACACAGGAGTGCAACCACACTTTGCGCCGGTGCAGGCAGCAATTACAAGAAGTGGAAGAAGTGCAGCAAGTGGTACAGAGCTCCTCCTTTCCTAAGAGGGTTGCTCATACTGCTATGTCATTTTTTTCGTCGATCTTTAGTAGCGGTAACGACAACAAGCTCAGAGGATCCACCGTTGTCTGGCGATTCGAGCGCTTTGCAGATGGTGCGACCGAGTTCTTGAGGTACGTGGAGCTTGGTGGCACACAATGCAGATACATGTTCTCCGTGCCTCTTATACGCCATCTTCTCGCTGGCAAAGGAACAAAGTATTGCTTTGTTCATGGGGGCCAACATCTCTCACTTATTCTACAGCCCTTTAGTCTGCCCAACAATGGGATGGGGGGGAGCTTGGTATTCTTACTTGAGGATGGCAATGTGCCACAGAATAATTTCCTTCTTTCCCTCACCTTACGGCTCTCTGAGAGTACTGATATAGTTGGGGTTGTAGTCAGATGCCTGCAGCTGTTCATACCGTACTTGGGCTCCATAGCCAAGAGTGTGAAGACAAAGCTGACCCAGATTGGAACGCAAGACTTGTGTTGGGTGTTCGATGCTTATTCAGTTTATCACTGTGAAGAACAACAGAACAGACTTCACACCATGTGTTCTAAATGGTTTCGACCGAACCCATTTTGTTGTCAACAACAAGACCATCCCCATGCACAGAGCTCCTCTTCAAAATCATTGCCATGTTTACCTAGACAAGCCCGGCCTGCTCCTCCGCGAGAAACCACGTCCACGTATACCGAAATGTTTACTACCTTTGGATCATGTTAGTGGACCGCGGTGATTTCGTTTACTGGCTTCACAGAATCGGATTTTCCAATGAGCTGCCGTTCCTGCTACCTTCGTGCCCCGCTTCTTTCCGTTCCTTGTTTTACCTGCTCTGCAACCAGAATTACCTCGGCTTCTCACCCTCGGCTGCCCTTTCCTTTTTACTGCCTCGGCTTCTCCCCGATCGGTCTCCTCGCCATTCTCACCGCGACGCGCCCCGTCTGCTCCGCCGCGCCGCGATTTCCTCCGCAGCCCACCGGCGCGTCGCCGCTTCCTGTGCTCGCGACTTCCTCTTCGTTGCGTCGCCGCCTTAGGCTGCTGCGTACCTTCCGCGCCGCCGCTTACTTTGGTGGTGGACGGTGCCGTGCTTCTTTCCCCCCCTCCTGGTACGCCAGCGCTGCCGGACTTGGTTGGGGGGGGTGTGGAGAACCGGCGAGGTCATCGGAGGGGCCACCGGAGGAGCGGTGGGTCGTCGGGAGGGGGTACTCACCTCCCTGCAGGTGCCGCTCCATTCCAGCTAGCCGTCGGCCCGGTGTCCAGGTGGGTGCGGTCTGCTTTCCTCTTTCGCGGCTGTAGTTTCCTTTCCTCTGCGTTTGTATACGCCTCCATTGGGTTGCCGCGTTTTCTCCTCGCCGTGCCATTGGGGACACCTCGCTGCTGCTCATCCGTACCACCGTGGTGGGGGTCTTACTATTGTTCCTAGGTTTACAGTATAGGCTGCATGAACCCTACAATGTATGTCCTTATTTCTTCCTTATTTTCCCCCCAACACATGCACCGTCAAACGATACCGGTGCTTCGGGTATGGCTGCTGTCGTCATCGTGGCCATCTCCCCTTCTTTCCATCCTGCTTGCACAGCCCACAATGAATGCATATATGCTAAATTGAAGCTGCCAATCAAAGAGTTCCCCAGTTCCAACCCTGTGCTCCACTGAATCTGCATTGTTCTTACTGCAGGAAGAAAATTAGTGCTGTTGCTGCTACTGCTGCATTGGGTCGTTCACTGTCTAAAATTAGCTTCTGTGCTTTCCACTTGCCATTCCAATCGCTGTCAGGTAACACTGAGTTTGTTTATGAACTGCACCTATCAACTGCACCTCTACTTGCAATCAGCAATTGTTATGGTCTACTCATCTGACATGCCTATGGGCTTCTCTGCCTACTTCATACACATTGAACGGGTATGGCTGCTGTCGTCATCGTGGCCATCTCCCCTTCTTTCCATCCTGCTTGCACAGCCCACAATGAATGCATATATGCTAAATTGAAGCTGCCAATCAAAGAGTTCCCCAGTTCCAACCCTGTGCTCCACTGAATCTGCATTGTTCTTACTGCAGGAAGAAAATTAGTGCTGTTGCTGCTACTGCTGCATTGGGTCGTTCACTGTCTAAAATTAGCTTCTGTGCTTTCCACTTGCCGTTCCAATCGCTGTCAGGTAACAGTGAGTTTGTTTATGAACTGCACCTATCAACTGCACCTCTACTTGCAATCAGCAATTGTTATGGTCTACTCATCTGACATGCCTATGGGCTTCTCTGCCTACTTCATACACATTGAAAGCCAACTGATTGTTCTGTTAATTCATTGCCTGCAGTAAAATACTTGCCCAACCTCAAGGCCGTGCTCCACTGCACCATTGATCTGCGCCGTTCTGCCAGTCACAAGGTAGTTGTTGTTCTTGGTGCTCCTGCTGCATTGGGTTGCTCAATATCACAATCGGTCTCCCTGCTCTCCAGTTGCTCCTAGGTAAAAAAAATGAATTCGTATATGAGCTATACTTACACTTTGAAGCATTGGCTTTCGTAGTTTATCAGCCTGCTATGCCTCTGTTCTTTTTAGCCTTTGGGAAATATACCGTTGTTATTGCCTGCACAGTGTCGTTGGCCGAACATTGCTGCCATTGTTGTTCCTGGTGATCAATTGGATAGCGGCCTAACTGAGAATCGATCGTATTCGACTGTCTTCGCGTCCAGGTATTACATGCTTTGTTCAGTATATATGTTTCGTTGTTTTCTCATTGTTTGTGCTAGGTTATTAAACTTAAATTCGAAAAAAAGATTAAAGTATAGAGTAGGTGGTTCCTTTGAAACAAAAATAGAAGAAAAAGTTTTTGATGGTTATGAGTGTTTCGTTGTTTTCTCATTGTTTGTGCTAGGTTATTAAACTGAAATTCGAAAAAAAGATTAGAGTATAGAGTAGGTGGTTCCTTTCAAACAAAAAATTAAGAAAAAGCCTTTTATGGTTATGAGAAAAATAGAGGAAACAAGTTTCAGCTATAGTTGTTTGAGACAAAAGAACAGAAGAAAAAAAAAGGGAGTGCAAAAAAAAAGGAACTACAAAGAATAAAGAAAAGAAGACTAAGATGGTATGAAATCGGAATATAGGAGCAGACGGAAATAAACAGATCTGGAGAGATAGCAGAGAGAAGAATCTGAACAAAGAGAGAGGGAGAGGAGGTGTGGTCTTGAACCAGGAGAGTCCAATAGGTGTTACGCTTCGAAAGAGTCTGAAAAGTAGTATAGGCGGAAGAATACATGGACAACAATTATAGCAGCGATACATATCAGACTTTATTTGTTCATAAATAGCTAGGGGGATCTAAGCCACAGCTAGCTAAAAAAAAAGAGAGTCTTAAAAAAGAAGCAGTACGATAGTAATGATATCATTAAGCGTAGTAGTTAGAAATAGGAAAAACACTAGAAAACGAAGCGTGCTTTGATGCGTCCTCCTTTTAGTGTCGTTCCAGTATAACCCGCAGTTGTTGCCAATGTGGTTAGAAAAAGGGAACATCTCGTATATGCATTCAAATTGTTTAGACAATTCACAGTATAAGAAGGTAAGAGATAAGTAGGAATTGGTTAAACCATCCTTCAATTTATGTATAGCTAGATTGTGTACAGGCTTGTGTGCACTGTCAGCTATCAAGCTTGTGTACAAGCTTGGGTACGCTGTCAGGTATCACATGTGAGCGCTCCACGTAAACTTTCTTTCAGGAAATATAGTGACCTCATTTTTCACTTATCAAAAAATGCTTTCTAGATCATACAGTTTAGTGTCGTTCAAGATGTAACAGACCCAATGTACAGCCTATGAAACTGAAATAGAAAAAAAAGATAGAAGTATAGATTAGGTAGTTCCTTTGAGACAGAAAAAGAAGAACAAATTTTTTATGGTTATGAGAGAAATAGAAGAAACAAGTTACAACTATAGTTGTTTCAGACCAAAAAAAACCAAAAAAAGGGAGTTCAAAACAAAAAAAACTAAAAAAAAAGAAAAGAAAAGAGAACTAAGATGGTATGAAATCGGAATATAGGAGCAGACTGAAATAAACAGATTTGGAGAGAAAACAGAGAGAAGAATCTGAAAAATGAGAGAGGGAGAGGAGGTGACGTCTTGAACCAGGAGACTCCAATAGGTATTACGCTTAGAGAGAGTCTGAAAAGTAGTATAGGCGGGAGAATACATGGACAAGAATTATAGCAGCGATACATATCATAGTCTATTTGTTGATAAATAGCTAGGGGACTCTAATCCACAGCTACCTACAAAAAGAGACATAAGCGAGTCTTACAAAAGAAGCAATAGGATAGTAATGCTATCATTAGGCGTCGTAGTTAGAAATAGGAAAAAGACTAGAAAACGAGGCGTGATTTGATGCCTCGTCCTTTTAATGTCGTTCCAGTATAACCCGCGGTTATTGCCAATGTGGTTAGAAAAAGGGAATATCTCGCAGATGCATTCAGATTGTTTAGACAATTGACATTATAAGAAGGTAATAAATAAATAGGGATTGGTGAAACCATGCTTGAATTTATCTATAGCTACATTGTGTGCAAGCTTGTGTACACTGTCAACTATCAAGCTTGTGTACAAGCTTGGGTACGCTGTCAGCTATCACATGTGAGCGCTCCACGTAGGCTTTCGTTCAAAAAATATAGTGAGCTCATTTTTCACTTCTCAAAAACTGGTTTCTAGACCATACAATTTGATGTCATTCAAAATGTAACAGACCCAATGTACATTTACCACGTGATACAAATCAAGCCTTAATTGATATTAATTTGTCAAGAAACAGCCACCTGCAAGGCCTCCAAATTCTAAGTGACAGCTTTAATCTAAAACATCAGGATGTTCTACCAGTTACACTCGATGCCATCTACCCTAATGCGGCTTGTGTATATCTATTCTGCTAGATTTGCTTATAGATAGATCGGTTGATTTGCCTGATTTTGATGCCTTCGGCTCTAAACTTTTTGACGCAGGTTCGCATCATTGTTCGCTCAGGGACAACGCCGCTGTTTGCTCCTACCTCGCCTGCTTCGCAGAACTCGACTGATTGCGTGCGTACGTTCTCGACTCCGTGCCACTTTATGCCTTCTACCCTAATGCGGCTTCTGTATATCTGTTCTGCTAGGTTTGCTTATAGATAGATCGGTTTATTTACGTGGTTCTCATGCCTTCGTCGCAAAACTCTTTGACGCAGGTTTGCATCATTGTTGTTCAGAGCTGTCATTGGTCGAACATTGCTGCCATTGTTGTTCCTGGTGCTCAATTGGATATCGACCTACCTGAGATACTCTGTGCTTGGACTATCTTCGCGTCCAGGTATTATATGCGTTGTTCAGTATATATGTTTCTTTATTTTCTCATTGTTTGTGCTATGTTATGAAACTGATATTCCCTTGCTCTTCTGGCTCCTTTGCAAAATCGTTCAAAGGACGCGTAAGGTTGTTGGAACAGTCCGAAGATCCATTGTTGTTTTTAGTTTGCAAAAAAAAATTGCAAAGTGATTTTTAAATTAACTTCTGTTTTTAAAAGGCCCTACATATTTGTACCTGGCAGACAGAGACGGCAACCCAATAAGTGTGCTCACATTTGGAGTGCTACTTTCGCTCCGTGTGTTAGATATGTTTTTTATCAAATTGTCCTACGTAGCTATGTTGCAAGAGGTTGCTCACCGGTGCTGCCTACCTTATGTATCCTATATACATGAAATGGTACAGGATGGGAAAGATATGTACGGTATAGAGGTTGATTTGGCCCCCGGTATGGTCCAGGGACCCTCAACAACACTCTTTCTGGGCTGAGCCTGCTGTGGATCCTGCCGTGGCCTACGAAGTTGCGGCATTGCAGGCTCTTATAGTTCTACAGGGGATTTATGGATTTGTTCTTCTTGATTATAGTGTCCATGCCCTTCAATTATATAGGGATCTAGCTCGCCATCTATTCTGCATTGCAAATAGAGGAGCTCAGCTTGCTAGATTGATCGTGGCAGCGCCCAGTCACGATGTTAGACCATTGTCGGCTGTTGCGGCGTTCGCGCACCAGTTGTTAGATGAACTCAGCGTGCTGTCGCCAGATTGAGTGTCAGCATGTTTGTAGACTTTCAATTTCTTCTCAGCCTTGATGTATTCTTTGCTGCTTTCATTGTACGCATCGCACCATTAAGTATAAGAAGTCTAAATAAAGTCACTTCAGTTACACCTCATTCAGCGTCGATCTGTTTATACATCCATATTGTACCTCTCATCTCCATGTAATTAGTTTGAATTCATTCCGCACTGTATGCTCCGCTCCCAGTTTGACTCTTTATAAACTCGTTTGGAATCTTATCGTTCTTCTACCACTCTGACTGCGTCAACAAAAACTTACTATACATCTGTATTTGTGCCTGTACCTGAACTTGCCTGTTTCATATACTAATGTTTTGCCTTCTCCATTACTCATGTCAAACATATTCGCTATATTACGCTCTTATAAAACCATGAATAGCAGCAACAAAATGCACGTAAATGAATGCCCTGCTTGTGTACTCTTTCCCTGGATTCTCCAGTTCATGTTAACAAAATCATGCGTATCATACTGGGTATATTAGACTGTTATAGAATCAAGTACAGCGCACACAAAAGCTGCATCAAGTCATGAATTATACCAATTCCCTGGTACTATCAGATTGTTTGTGCGCTGTTATTCTGGGTTAACCAATGTATGCTACAGTCCCATAATCACCGCATACTCTTTTTTCCAAATGCTTCTTCCAAAAAAAAAGGGTTCATTGTTTTAGATTCATGGTAAGACGCACAACCTTCATCATCTATGGAATATCAAACTGGTATGCCTGCTCAGCAAACACGTATGTAGACTGTGCTCTATTTTTATTACATATCTACGATTTTAGTGACCGCTGCTATATTCAGTGAGCTCACTATTTCCCTGTACTATGCTAGCTAACAGTGGCTACCTATATTACTCAGTGGATGCTTCGGTGGATATACGCGCCTCTGCTGCTGCCACAGCGAGGTTCCGCCGATCAACACCACGTATGTACCCTACTGTGTATAACCTCATGTGAGGCAAGAATGTTGTATAAAGCTTCATCTTACCTATTCTGTCCTTCGACCAGGAAATAACTCGTCATATCCTATTCAAAGTACTGATCCAGCACAGTGTAGGCAGAAGAGGAGAAAGCTCCTAAAGCAGCATCGTCGTATTTGGGGAGGTACTGCAGCAGGCCCTACAGCAAATAGTAGTTTCGTGACTTAGCCCTACAATATGGTTCACTCCTATACCCTGTTTACAGGTGCAGCCTCAGCATATAGTGCTACCTTACAGTGTGCTCAGTTCGATGATGATTTCGTAGAGGCTCTTAAAGGTAATGGCCGTACCTTTGTATGCTGCGTCTATCTTTTCCATCATCACCAGCCCTACCTAAGGATGCTGACCTCATCTATGTTTAATTCTCTCTTACATATGCATAAACCAGTTTCTTATCCTGGAAGATCATACCATGGACCACCTGCCCAACAGTGTTCTAACTGCAAAGCCGTTTTCTGGAACGCTGAAAGTGTTGGTAAAGAGGCACGCACCTCTTCTGGATCACCTATTTACAACAAGTGCTGTAAAGGAGGCCGAATTGTTATTCCTCCGTTCCTTCCTAGGCCTGAACCCTTAGCATCTTTGGCAAGATTTGATGGAGGATCGGTCTCTAACAAGTTTATGAAGAATATAAGACGCTACAATTGTCTTTTTGCATTCTCCTCTATGGGAGCCAAGATAGATCAAACCATGAATGATGGCAGGGGGCCTCCGGTGTTTAAAATCTGTGGACAGATTCATCACCGCATCGGTTCTTTGATACCTCCACATGGTCGCCCTCCGAAATTTATTCAGCTATATGTGTATGATACATCCGCCGAGGTTGAGAACAGAATTGCCTCATTAGAAAGCGAAGACACAATAGCATCAGATCTAGATCCTACTATTGTACAATCTTTAGTTAATATGTTGGATGAACATAATTTGTTTGCAAAGCAGTTTAGAATGGCCAGGGACAGATTTGCAGGCAATGACACTGAAGATTTTGTCATTCGCATTGTTGGTCCAAAAAACGGAGATCCGCCTCAGTACAGTTTACCAGCTACAGATCAATTGGCCATGCTTGTGGTTGGTGATTTTAGCTGTGAAGAATTTGAGCGGGACATTATTGTGCAGAAACAGACAGGAGATCTAGATCAAATCTCTACTTTGCATCCTGCTTTCATGGCGCTTCAGTATCCTCTATTGTTTCCATATGCTGAACGTGGTTGGCAGACAGGTGTTTTATACACTGGTGCCACTCAATCAGCAAAGAATGCTCATGTAAAGCTAACCATGCAAGATTACTACTGCTATATGTTCCACTATCGAAGAAATGAGCCCAATCCTTATTTATGTTATGGACCATTATCAACTCAGGCCAAGGTTGATGCCCGGGCCTGCGTCGATGAAAACAGGCTCAAATATATAATGGATCACCAGGCTGATATCAGAATGGAAAGTATTCAAGGAATCTGTGATGCTATTAGCAGAGGTTCCAAACAAGGAAGTGAGGTTGGTAAAATGACCGTATTACCGGCATCATATACAGGCGGTAGACGTTATATGATACAAAATTATCATGATGGTATAGCTATCTGCCGAGAATACGGTCCCCCTGATTTCTTCATTACATTTACATGTAATCCTAAATGGTTAGAGATTTATGAGGCTATCTTTGAGCCTGGACAGACACCAGCTGATAGGAATGATATAATTGTCCGAGTGTTCAACATCAAGTTAGAAGAACTTCTGCATGATATTAGATGTGGTAAACCCTTTGGACCTTCCAGCGCAGGTATAATCGTCTACGGACAGAAAAACCATTCTTTCTATCTACATCCATTTGTCAACTAGCTCTTCCAGATCCTAAATATGCCCTATTCAAATGCAGTGCTCCACACTGTAGAGTTCCAGAAACGCGGACTTCCACATGCGCACATAATCCTTTGGACTTCAAGAGATACATCTGATCCGACTTCTGCGATGATAGACAAATATGTATCTGCAGAAGTGCCTGATCCAAAAAATGATCCACTAGGCTATGCTCTTGTTGCAGAGAACATGACACATGGACCCTACGGTCAAACCAATCCTAGATGTCCATGCATGAAGAACAATAAGTGTTCCAAGCATTTTCCCAAACCATACCAGCCTGCAACTACAGTTAGTTCTATTGGCTTTGCTGTGTACAAGAGACCTGAGAACAATCTCTTTGTTTGCAAAGGACGCCTCCAAATGGATAACAGATGGGTTGTTCCATATAACATGTTCCTCCTTAAAAAATATCAGGCACACATCAATGTTGAGTGGTGCAATAAAACTACATTCATCAAGTACCTCTTCAAGTATGTAACCAAAGGAGCTGATTGTAGCAAGGCCTATCTACAACGAGTCAAGAGAGCCCAGCAGGCGCCGTATGATGATGAAACGAAGACTATAAATGAGATAAAAGAATATCTTGACTGTAGATATATCTGTGAGCAGGATGCATGTTGGAGAATGTTTGGATATGATATTCATAGACACTATCCAGCAGTAGAAAGAATGCCTGTACATCTTCCAAACGAGAATTTCATAACTTTTAGTGCTAGAGCAAAGATGGATAGATTAGTGTCTACCGAGTTTTTAAAAAGAACAATGTTAACTCAGTGGTTTGTCTGCAACGAGCTTTTTCCTGAAGCTAGAGCATTGACCTATCCTGAGTTTCCTTCCAAATGGATATGGGATCAAAGAGATAGAAGGTGGACAAAGCGGAAACAGCAGCATGGTAAGATAGGCCGTCTTCACTATGTACACCCATCAGCTGGAGATCGCTACTATCTTCACATGTTGCTGCTAACAGTTAAGGGTGCAACAAGCTATGACCATCTCAGATTCCACAACCGAACATATCATCGTACATTCAAAGAGGCGTGCATGTCGCGCGGCCTTCTTGGTGATGATCAGGAATGGTACAACGCTTTCGATGAAGCAGCAGCTTGGGCTACTTCACCACAGCTTCGTAGCTTATTTGTCACAATGATACTTTTCTGTGAAGTTGGTGATGAAAACACTTTCTTCGAAAAAATTTGGCACCATCTAGCCGACGATATCATCTACCAGTATAGAGATATGATTGGTGATCCTAATTATGTGTTAGCTGATTCAGTAGCTAGGGATTACCTTCTGGATGAGCTTTCCACTCTTTTTTCTCAGAGTGGCAGGAACATAGCTGAGTTCAGCTTACCTCCAAAGACACATGCTGACTATCCTGCTCAAAACAATCGCCTTGTCGAAGAAGAGCTATCGTATCCTGCTGATCCATTGATTGACATGAACAGTCCAGCTGCTTTCCTTAATGAAGATCAAAGAAATGCCTTCTATAAAATAGTCCGCAGAGTGCAACAGAATGAGCCTGGTTTTTTTTTTGTATCAGGATATGGGGGAACTGGTAAAACATATTTATGGAATCGAATAGTAAACTATCTCAGAGGACAAAAAAAAATTGTTCTTACTGTGGCATCATCCGGAGTAGCGGCGCTGCTCTTGCCAGGGGGACGGACTGCTCATTCAAGATTCAGAATACCTTGTGAAGTAGAGGATGATATGATCTGTGATGTTAGCAGGGGCACCATGCTTTCGGAGCTTATTGAACTTACAAGCCTTATTATTTGGGACGAAGCCCTTATGGCTAATAGAAAATGTTTTGAAGCATTAGACCGCACACTACGTGACATAGAAAGAGTAAAAAAACCTGACGTTGCAAATATTCCGTTTGGTGGTAAGGTGGTCGTGCTGGGAGGGGACCTCAGGCAGATCTTACCTGTAGTTGAAGGAGGTACAAAACAAGACGTCATCAGTGCTGCTATAATCACCTCACGCTTGTGGGCTCATGTAGAGGTGCTCAGCTTAAATCAGAACATGCGATTGGTGTGTTCGCCAAATGATGCTCGCCAACAGCAGGAGGTCGCCCTGTTCAGCAGATGGATATTAGATATTGGCGAAGGTAAAACACCCTCCTTTTCAAAGGATGGAGAAGATGAAACAAGCTGGATTACAATACCTGAAGAATTGCTCATAGTGCCTGGTGAGGATAAACTTGCAGCCATTGTACAGTCAGTATATCCTAACTTTGAAACCAGGTACAGAGACCCTCTGTACCTTTCTCAAAGGGCCATACTAGCTCCAACAAATGAACTCGCATATACAATAAATCAGTACATGGTTCCCTTAGTTCACGGCAGAGAAAAAGAATACCTCAGTTCGGATACTATCGCCAAAGCCACTGCTCAACATGAAGCATATGATCTTCTATATCCTATTGAGTTCCTTAACTCAATTAATGGTAATAACTTCCCACAGCATCGAATTGTACTCAAACAAGGAGTTCCTATAATGCTGTTGCGTAATCTCAATCAAAGAGCAGGCCTTTGCAATGGTACAAGGCTGACTGTAACCTCTATAGGAGAATGGACAATTGAGGCCAAAATTATGAATGGCCGCCATGCAAATCAAACATTTGCAATTCCACGAATTACTCTGTCTCTCAAAAGTAACAAGTGGCCATTTGTTCTACAGCGACGCCAATATCCTATAAGAGTTTCCTATGCCATGACAATCAATAAAAGTCAGGGACAAACATTATCAACTGTTGGCATCTACCTCAAAAAACCAGTCTTCACACATGGTCAGCTCTATGTAGCTGTTTCGCGAGTAACGACAAAACAAGGTCTCAGAATCTACATAGAAGATGATGATGGCAATCCTTCCAGTGAGACAAGAAACATTGTATACAAGGAAGTTCTTCAGCATCTGCCTTAGCTACTAAATGCACAGTCATTCTATACTTACTTCATACCTAAAATGGCCTTCATGCCTACGTCTCATCAGTATCCCCACATTTGGTCCTACTAATATTTACCGGTATAGTCTTATGTAGTACACAAATGAGGCTATAGGTCACTGTACATGTATGTATTTGCTTTGGAAAACCATGCCTATGTGCTTTGGCTTAATCAGCACTGACCATATGCATCGGTGTGTAGTAGCACCATGCAGTTGTACCTTTCTATGTAAACACCAGCGAAAAAAAGCTAACTTTTGGTGCTCATGATTTGCATCCCTGGCTCTACATCTTGCACCACTGTGCCTCAGTGCATCTGGTTTCTCCTCACAATATGTGTACGCATAAATAGCTTTATAAATTGCTGCTCTTTGTGTGTCAGATCCATCATGCAGGAACCAGTCTTTCTAGACAAGCTAGAAAAAGGACGCCATTCACATGGCATTGTTGTTCGAGTCGTGAGGAAGTGGATTCACTACGAAAACAATGGACAGGGTCCACCTCAATACATTGGGATGGTTGTGGCGGACGCAAAGGTACTGATACTGATTCTTTACAAAATAAAGCAATACTATCTTTGTGTTAAACACAGCAATCACATTTTTACAATCATCAGAAACAGTGGCTCCTACACATTGACATGCAATCTAATCAGCTTAGTACCTACAATGACAGGGAAATGCCATATATGCTGAAATTTCAGATGACCTCATCGATGGCAAAGCATATCTTTTCAATGTTGGCAAAGTTTATATTGTTAAGAAATTCGTCGTCCAGAATGCCAAAAAAAGCTACAGACCAGTTGACAAGAACCTCATGATAGATATTACAGACTACACAACAGTTGAGCTTGTTCGGAATCCTCCACACTCAATTCCAGAGTACGTTTACAGAATCACTCCATTACGAGCCGTTAGACCAGCGCGGGTCGTATTCAACCTGACAGGTGACCTATTTGATCAATTATCGTTTCTACATAGATTTATCTTACACATACTATATAGATCTGCTAACTAATAAGGTTGCATCAATCTTTTTACCAGATGTCCTTGGATATCTCATTAGGTATGAAGCAGCTCACACATTTGTTCCTAAGAACATGGAAAAGGCTAAAACACTAAGAGAAATCTACATTAAAGATTTAAGGTATATATCGCCTACCGTACAATAACTTAGATAACATTGCTTCTATCCTATTGCCTGATAGTCGACTTTGATGCAGCGAAAATACTATGAAGATTACCCTATGGGGTGAACATGCCACTAATTTTAGTATCGACAGCATATACGATGCTGCAGCTGGTAATCTTATTGTTTGCCTTGTCGTTGGTTGTATACCGCGTGAAGATTTCAAAAACAATGGTACAGCCTTCTTTTCAAGATTGGTCTCAACATTTCTGAATATATTTACATATACATTGAAGACTAGCATAGCTTTAAAATACATGAACTACAAACCATTTTATTCCTTGCTGCTGCAGATCAAACATGCCTAACTGGAAGCTCAGCTTGCACTTACTATTTCAACCCTACCATTCCAGATGCCTGTGCTTATCACTCCAGGTATAGCCAAATAGACATCAGGCCAAATAGAAAAAAACAATAAAAATGCCTGAGCGCTTGTACTAATATGCTTTCTATCATCAGGTTCAAAGATACACCAGTCTACATCGAACAACCTGCACCAGAAGAAGAGGCACTTCCACTTTCGGTCCAAGACATTCAGCTACCAGAAAGAACTATAGCTGACCTGAACCATATTGATCCCTTTGATGACATGGTAAGTAAACAACAAAAGCCTATAAACTCGTCCTCCTAAAAAGCACCCTGTTACAGATATTCCAGCCAAATTTGGTGGCTCTTTCAGCAATGCCATATGAGCTTTCTTGTTCAAGTCTGTAAAAAAAACAGAAACTATTAGAGTATAAAAACTCCTGAATTACTTGCTGCCGTGCAGGAAAGAGGACCGTACAAAGTTGCAGTAACAATTGTGTCTATCACAAACACTACTAACTGGTGGTACATGTCTTGCAAGCCATGCAAAAAAAGAGCTGATCAGCAGCTAGATGGTACCTACAGATGCCCAAAGTGTGGAGGCACAACAACAGTTCCTAGGTAGCTTTTCAGTATTCTTTTCCCATTTCCAGTCCGTAAATTAACTGAATATTTTCCAACCTATCTACACCTTTCGTTATTTATAACTTCTACAGGTACCTATTATCATTTATTGCAAAAGATAACACAGATGAAGCACGCTTCTTTGCATATGATGATGAAGCAACCAAGATAATTCAAAAAGAGTGCCAGGCATTAGTGAACCCATTGCATATAAAAGAAGGATTGCCTCAGGCAATGAACAACATACTTAACAAGACATATGTGTTATCAGTTGATCTTACTGACGAATCGTGCAAAAGTATGAAAAAAAGGCAATACCAGGTCAAAGCAGTTTTAGACAGGCCACCGAAACGCCCTCCGCTGCAGGTCATGGCAACATCTCAGTATCACCCGCCTCACACAACAAGCCCAACACCAATCGTTGAGAGTCCAGAACATTCAGCAGATCTGCTTCTGATTGAGGCCGCTGAACAATCGGTAAGCAAATTTTACAGCTTCTTTAGCAAAACCATTCCAGCTGATCTACCTGTACTCCACTAACCAACTTTTTCGTCTTACAGACTCCAGCACATGATAGCGAGCTAGAACATGAAGCCTCCAAACATGATGTCGATAGGTACATAATAGTCCACCATTCTACACTTAAACTCCGCAGTAGATAGAGACATGTATACTGGTTACAAGCAATATACATGATCAGTAAACAATCCCAATTTATGTAAGGTCACCAACAACACGGCCAGGTGCTCGCAAGAAGCTCTTCGGCGACACTGATTCGGCCGAAGCTACAGACACACAGCAAGATCAGCGTGCCAAACAACCACGTCCATCCTCCTCAGAATCAAAATCAAAGAAGTATGCTTTAAAGAAATTTAACCTACCATCTTTTTATGTCCGAACATCTGTACAGACAAACTCTAAACATAGATACCGAGTATAGTGCTAACTGGTTTTTTCCCAGGCAAAAAAAAAACCAGCAGACGATGCAGAGAACCACTCGCTGGAGTAAGCCAACATCTACTTCTATGTGCTATTTGTCATGTCTGTGACAAAGAAGATGATTGTCGACATATAACAAGCTTTTGCGTCCCAAAAAAGACTGATGTTCAAAGAAGTCAAACCTATATGTAAATTATCGAACTACAATGCATCGAACTCTGTGCTGCATGCATCAGCCTATGATGCATCAGCTTCTATGTACTATTTGCCATTTCTGTAATGTAGACATAGCTATGGGAACCACGTACTATGGATGTATCAGCTCGAACTGTCGCTATGAAATCTTGATGTTCCAGTTGTATATCAAACTATATTATCCTTTTGTAAATCTTAGATAGGTTATGCTAAAATGTTATCAGACAACTGTCGCAGCTCTATTTTCTTACCAGTACCATGATCCACAGAGAATCAAAACCTCGCAAATTTCCTAAAAATATATCTATGTTACAAAATAAACCATAAAAACCAGCAGGTACCGACAATAAAAAACGGTTTCCACAAATACATTCAAAAGCAATTCCTACGGGCGCGCGAATGCGCGCGCCACCATACTAGTGATATATACTTGGAACCAGTTTTCCAAGTGTACTTGCTAGGACATGTTACACTATCAGTTGGGAACAATAGGCTGAGTGCAGTCATGGATGGCGAAAGCCAAATAAGCCCAATGAGAGACTTTCCATATCTCGCCTCATGCCTCTTTTGAAGATTTGGCACCTACTGTCGGGGGTTCAGTATCAGAGATAATCAACGATGAAGCCAAACAATGTGGCATGTATGCAAACATTTCCTTTGAACAGCTGGGCGAGATCACGATGCCAAAAGCACACTGGTAGAGAACCGAGCTTTACTCCCGGTGGGGAACCCCCTCTAGTCCCGGTTCCCCACCCGGGAGCAAGCATCCGGGACTAAAGGGGGGTCCTTTAGTCCCGGGTCAGGAACCGGGACTAAAGGAGGACCTTTAGTCCCGGTGGGTAACACCAACCGGGACTAAAGGTGCCTCCTGACATGCCACGATGGCCGGTATCTTTAGTCCCGGTTGGTAATACGAACCGGGACTAAAGGTTTTTTTCTTTTTTCTTTTCTTTTCATTTTTTTGTTTTCTTTTCAAAATAGATTTTCGAAGTCGTATTGTACGCTGCTAATTATACATTTATACGCGCGTATAGTATGTTTCGGTTCGAGCACAATGAATGTATTAAATCACACAATTCAAGCATAGAAAATATATATATATATATGCATGCATGCATCATATATATATTTACATGCATGCATGCATATGTGTATTTTACATTATATTATTTCATGTGCATATATTACAAAAAGATTGCATTACAGTTGTTGTGATATAACAAGTTTTCTCTCATCCTCTAGCTTGGCTTCCATGGCAGTGTTGGGTCAAAGTAGAACTCGCCCTTGGAATCGATGACCTGCTCATTAAAAAATCCGGCTATAGACTCTTGAATTGCTTTGATTTAGTCTTGCCGTATGACCTTTTCCTCCAACCATCGAGTCTACAGGTTTGAATTAAAGGAAAATAAATTAATATATGTACATATATATATAAAGACATAGTAACACAATCAATAATAATAATTAAATGAATATATAGTGTATTTTTAACGTATTTTGAGTCTCTCTGTATGAGTTCTTTGGGAGACCACCTTGATAAACTTGCAAACATAGTAACCACTGTAGTTGTTCCCCTGTTCCTTCCTGCCTCAGACACCACTTTACGAGAAAAAGATTTGTCATCCAATCTGGTGATCCGGTGAAAGCTATATGTTTAATTAATAAAGATGATGCAATTCAGGGGACTTACTTTCAAAGGGATTACATTCAGTGGCGCTTTGCATTTTTCCATGTGTTGCTTCTCAATAAAGGTTTTCCAAACACTGCCCAATAAAAAATTTGCCACGTCATCAGATATAGTTAATCATCATGTTTGTGTGTATATATAGTTGCTAGAGATCCCAAAATTACCTCTGGATAATATCTATCATATCTTGGTAGTCTTGTTGTGGTTTTCTCATCGAGTCATAGATTATCAAGTGACTTTTCACCAGATCGATATCCATCAATATCCAGTGATTGCTGCATGTGTTTATAGGATATAACGCATAACACTCATTAATTAACTAGAATCAACATATGAGCCATTAAGGATGATCGATATTATTAACACTCACTTGAAGTCAGACTTCCAATTCGTCTTTGGAGTAATTGGGTCTTTGAATATTATATGGGGATCAACAAAACCAATTTCATTGCAGCCTTCCTTTCTGAGCTCTGTCATTGTAAATCTACATATATATAGTACTTGTTAGGATAATTTATATGCATATACACACATATGATGAGTTTAATAATAGATCGAAAGAATTATTACTTACAGGCAATAGCAGCTAATGATAACTTTGTCCAGAGAGGTCAGGTGGCATAGTTGATGAAATTCTGCAAAGTCAACATACATAACATCATCGCCACGGAACCAATGTTCATCTCTAATTCTGACACCAACGCAGAACTCTCCACCGGTAGACGCCTGCATGTACCACTTGTTTAGCAGGTACATTTGCGTCCCCAGATCAGATAAGGCTTGAGGGTTGTATAGACTCTGGCCTAGTACAAATTTTTTCTTCCAAATATCAACCTCCGCTGCACTCTCAATGTTTCCATCACCAAACATATGGTAAAGGTCGAGACCAGTCTCATCAATAAATTCACCAAGGTGATCCAAATCGACATCTGGAGGTATGTTTGCCTGATGCATTAATCCTAAATTCAAACCATATTCATTACCAACAACTAGCGGGGGGACTGATTGGTGCGCTTGTTGTCCGAGTTGGGCAACTCCTTTCCCTGCCCGCTTCTTTTTCTGTGCCGCCTCAATTGACTTGGTGAGAGTGCGGTCATAGTCCGATAACGTTGATTTGGACGGCTTACGAGATTCCCGCTGTTGTTGCTGGTAAGAAGCCACCCTTTTTCTTAGAATATCTAGAGCTACGAAGAAGTACGGTTTCTCCGGGTTTCTCCTTGCTTCTTGATTCTTTTTAAGTTTGTCATAGAATCTAGACATATCTTTTTTATATGCATCAGTTCCTTCTTCCTTCTCTTCAGATATTATTTTAGAAATAGCCCTTGGTTTCACGGTGGCTTTCTTTGCAGGCGGGGACTGGTTCTTCGTTTGAGGGGCTAGCCTCTTGCTAGGCTTCTTGGTAGGCGGGGGCGGGGGAGGCGTTGAACACGGTCCGCAAGTTCAACTAGTACGGATTTTCTATAATTTTCTAACTATTTTCTAAGTTTTTCATTTCATAAAAAGTTAAAATAAAAAGTACGGTGATTGACAGACTACTGCGACGATATCGGGACATGTGAATAAATAACCATCCGTACTAGTTGAACTTGCTTACGTCATCATCTCGGTGAGCATTTCTCCACCGGACGGCACCGTACTTGGTCAAGGAAGAGCTCCGATTCTACGAGGAAGGGAACACGGTCTCCCATGACCGTTGCCGCTCTCCCTCGTAGAATCAAAGCTCCTCCTTGATGTCCGTTACCGCTCGATAGAGAACATGGTCGCCGAGATGAACACGGTCTGCAAGTTCAACTAGTACGGATTTTCTATAATTTTCTAACTATTTTCTAAGTTTTTATTTCATAAAAAGTTAAAATAAAAAGTACGGTGATTGACAGACTACTGCGACGATATCGGGACATATGAATAAATAACCATCCGTACTAGTTGAACTTGCTTACGTGATCATCTCGGCGAGCATTTCTCCACCGGACGGCACCGTACTTGCCACGGAAGAGCTCCGATTCTACGAGGAAGGGAACACGGTCTTCCACGACCGTTGCCGCTCTCCCTCGTAGAATCAAAGCTCCTCCTTGACGTCCGTTACCGCTCGGCAGAGAACATGGTCGCCGAGATGAACACGGTCCGCAAGTTCAACTAGCTACTTTAACCTTCTTTCATGTAAATATGCAAGCTTGAAGTGATTTTAAGCTCAAATTGCTTACAAATGAAAAAAACCACAATAAAGAACCATATATATATAGTGAACAAAATGAGATAAGACAATGGTGAAAAATGAGAGTATGAGATTGGTAACCTTTACAACTGAAGAATCGACGGAGAAATCGAAGAAATCGACGGAGGAATCGAAGAATGGATGGAGGAACAATGGAGGGAGGGAGGAAGCAAGAACACTACTGCAGTAAGCTTCAAAATGTACTGAGCTCGGGCTCGGGGAGGAAGGAGACGGCCGGAATATAAAGGGGGGACCTTTAGTCCCGGCTGGTGGCTCCAACCGGGACTAAAGGTAACTTTCCAACCCCGGGCGCAGCCACGGTCCGGGAGTAGACCTTTACTCCCGGTTGGAGCCACCAACCGGGAGTAAAAGTATACCTTTAGTCCCGGTTGGTGGCTCCAACCGGGACTAAAGGTCCCTGCCACCTCTGTCTGGCGCAGTAGCCGTTAGGCAGGGACCTTTAGTCCCGGTTGGAGCTACCAACCGGGACTAAAGGTATTTCTAGTCCCGGGCGCAAAAAATTCCGGGACTAGAGCCCATTTTGACCGAGGATCAAAGATCTGTTCTCTACTAGTGGCAGTAGATTGCCTTAGTGGGAATGTGGAAGCTACCTCATATCAGATGTTGTCGAAGTCCAAGCATGGAAGCGCGTCGGGTTGAGAAGACCTCATGGAGAGCAACTACTAGGAAGGATGACAAAGTTGGAAAACGCCGTAAGCAACGACAGGACAAGAAGGTTCCAGTTTAGGGATGGACAAGTGCTCACAATGAATTCGTTAGCTCATGGATTGCGCACATGCCTGCACAGTTGCAGGGCTCGGTCGTCGACTATTGGATTCAGAAAGAAAAGCGATCCACACGACCGTTTTTATTGAAAACTAATGCCTGCGTCTACGATTGTCCAATCACGATGTTGTCTTAGCAAGATCACAGTTATTTGGCAAGGAAGCTGAAGATGTCCAGCACGTTAAACCCCTGAAGGATTTCCACTTGCTTGTACTACCTTGATGTACATAAAAAAGTTGAACTGTTGGTGTGTTGCAAATATAGCTATAAATGTAATACTCTATTCCAAATTATAATACATTTTGGAATTTCTAAATATATTGTTTAATTTTTATTATATATCTAGACATAGTGTATGATGACATTCCTCGGACCTTTCACGCATGTGTGCCATGATCATTCCCAATGCGTGACCGGTTTCTCGTGGGGCCCATCCACACATGTAAGTAATGTGAGCACACATGGCAGAGCGTATGGAGGGTTTCATGAGTGCCTATGCTGATCGGCTTATTCAAACCTGGGTGAAGGATGTGCAAAGTATTGAAGTTGAGAGTACAAAGTTTTGTAATATGCTACTATAAAGTTTTTTTTAACTTAGCTACTAGCTGATGGTCACCTGGGAAAATATAAGACATGCGAGCAAATGGGTAAATGGGCCTACAACACCTAGATTGCTTCTAGCTGAGTCCAATGCGTAAAAGCGTGATCCATTTCATGGTCCGCGCGCTGGTAACTCAAACAGTCCACGTCCATTAGTGTGTGTCTATGTGCAAGCGACCATGTCAACCGCTCCACATGGCATGGCAACGCTCCTCAGTCTGAAAACGCAAACTCTAGCCGGCGACGGGCGCACGGTTTCAACACCATGTGACGGTCGTGCCGGCGCCGGCACCGACGGTGCCGCCTCCGCCGAAGGCGGGTTAGGGTTTGGCCGTCTTCCCCGGATCTAGATCTCCGGCGGTAGGTTGGCCTGGCGGTGGGTTATGGTGGGTAGGCGGGGCTGCGAGACGGTGGGGGAGTATTGTCGGTAACCAGTTGATGGATGCGGCAAATTAGCAGAGGTTGGGGTTGACGGGCGAGGGTGGAGGGCGGGCGGTGCAGCGAGGCGACATGTCGCCAGCGACCGTGGGCGGTGGTGCGAGGCGGCAGAGGGTGGGGTCGCATGCTCACGTGGGAGCGAGACCCATCGTGCAATAACTCTATCCGTCCGGAAATATCTCGTGGGTCTAGAAAGCCTCCATGCTCTTCAGTCTTCTCTTTTGAGTCTCCCTCGCCACAAGACAACACCGTGGTTGCTTCCTTCCTCCCTCCCATCTATCATGGTCACGGTAGCTTCCTCACAACGTCGCGCCTTACCATTATAAATCGCACACCAGTGGTGGAGTCAGAGCTAATAGGAAGAGGGCGGAAAATGAAGGTCTAGATCAGATATTCCTCAAATAAAGGACTACATTGCTCTCACTGTGAATTAATCTTCAATGGCATATGTATTATTTAGGACTCTTTTTGTTATATTTCTGATTTTCTTTGTTTCTACTATTATCATGATTTTTTTCTAGTCTAAGAATTAGATTGTTGGAGGAAGGCGCCTCTAGCTTGCCCCCCTGCCCGTCTCCCGACCTTCGCTCCGGGCCTGCGAGCCATAACCACCGCAGCGAAGGTTTTCCTCCCTGTCCCTTCTTTTCAGGTACCCTCGGCTACACTTGGCTCGGGGGCCACTAACTACAGGGAAGGGCGCAAGACCGTTGGCGGGAAGGAGAACCCCCGACTGACGTGGCGAGGGTTCGCCAGAAGCCGCGGGAGCGACCCGACAAGGAGCCGGCGGCGGTCCCATTCGCCCAGTTAGGGTTAGGAGTGGTTGGTCCCGGGTTACGGAGGATTATCTTATTGCCCACGGCCGTTGTATTGGCATTGCTGGTCAGTCGTCAACCCTTTTGTAATTTCAATACTTCCTGGGGTATGGGCTATAAATACCCCGAGACGCAGTTGTTCAGGAGAGGCCGCTTTTGGCAATTTAATGGGCATTTAATCTGCACTTATTTCTGGCGTTCCCTCCGGGATTCCCTCGCAAATCGCACCTGTATTGGTTTGATATCCTGTGGCAAACCCTCGGTGTCCCCCGCCTAGCCTCTAGCGAAGGTGGGACACTAGGAGTAACCCCACATAGATTAATTCGATGAAGGCTAGAGACCTAAGGCAAATTAATTAATTTTGTTCCCCTTTTTTGTTATATTTATTGTTTTTTGTCAAGTTTTTCATCCTCTTATGTATCATAACACATATTTATTTCATTGTTGTCTATATTCTTTCCGTGCATGCATTTTCTTACGTATGATTGCTGTCGGCTTGAAGACCCTCCATGTCGTGGGTAACCTACCCATGACACTGGTATGCAGCTGCAGGCCTGCCGTTGGCTTCAGGCTCTGCTTTTTGCTCCAAGCTTTCCAGCCAAGATTTCTACGTTTAGTCACCGTCGACTTTGACTCCGGTTGGTCTTACGGATGAATAATTCTGGCCCATGTCTGACGCGTTCCTAGAGGTGTGATACATATGTCGACCTCAGTGCTTGTTGCCCTCTACTCCAAAGTCTTCAAAGTCTTCCTGTGTGCATATCACTCATGACAAATTTCCACGATGTCGCTCTCAAATAATGTACCTCTCCGTGTGTATGCTCATACAACTGGCTGGCCACCACCCTGCATCCTATTTTTCTCAAATAAACAGGACTACATATCGTCACATTCAGAAGTTAGCAATCCTACAGCTAGTTCAACCTCACCAGGTTCTGATTTCCTCTGCTCTTGCAAAACTGTTGAACAGGGACATTCGGACTCCTATGGCTATATGTATTGACAGATAGTATTTGTTGCTTTCTTCCCGATTGAGCATGCAGGACAGGCGAGTTCTACACGTTGCGTTGATCAATCCTAATGGCTGCACAGATGGTCAGTTCTGCAGTGGCCGAGGAGGCAGTTTGCCAAGCCTTATCAAAATTGGCATCGTTTCCTTCTTGGAGGCGTGGCTAGGCTTTCGAGCTCCGCCGTTGCTCGTCGTCTGGCCTTGGCGTTGCTCCAACATGTGTTGGTTGTGCTCAGAGCTGGTTGGTGTAGAGTTCGTTGTTTTTGCTAGTTGGTTCTTGGTTTGAATTGCTCTCATGTGCTTTAGTTGTCAGCTAGTTGCTAGTGCAGTTGAGTTGCTAGTCGGGACGTATTCGACCAAGTTGGCTAAGGTTTGAGCAAGTTGTAGGAGGGTAAAGTCATTATTAGTTGGTTGGACGATGTTCCAAAGTTGGTCAGGAGGAGTGTGCTCTCTCCCAGTTAGTAGTTTTTGGGCCCGGTTTTCACTAAAAAAACTGATGTGCATGACATCCATTCGGTGACAGCTAGATGAACTAAAGAGATTTTCATTGTTATGATGACCACATAGGAAGGTTAATAAGAAGCTAGATAAAGGGATGTGTAGTGTAGCAATCAGTAACATTAATTCACGCTTTGTGATATAACACACTACTATAAAGTTGATTTTTAGCAACGGGAGTTTTTTAGAGGTAGTGGCCTCCAAATCGAGCCGCCTCTAGAAATAGATCTAAAAAAATATTCAACTTTGTATTTGACAACTTTTTCATTTGAAATCATCTATGCATGGAAAATTACGTTTGAATTTCTCACATTTTAAATTCAAAATTTTCAAATTACCTTGGATGAAGATACGGCCAAAACCAAAGTTGTAGATCTCGAAAAGTTATACAACGTTGTAGTTGTCAACCTTTTCATTTGAAATCATCTATGTATGAAAAATCTATGTTTGAATTTCTCAAGTTTTGAAATGTGAATTTTTTCAAACAACCACGGATGGAGAAACGACCAAAACAAAAGCTGTATATCTCGAAAAGTTATGCAACTTTGTAGTTAACGACTTTTTAATTTGAAATCATCTATGCAAAAAATCTACATTTAAATTTCTAACATTTGAAATTCAAATATTTCGAGCGACCTCGGATGGAGAAAAAACAAAACTAAAGTTGTAGATATTGAAAAGTTACAAGACTTTGTTGTTAACAACTTTTTTATTTGAATTCGTTTAGGACCCTAAATACTCATTTGAAAATTGGATGAAGGTAAAATGAGGAGGACGAATATCCCAAATAGATACAAGTGTGTTATGGGAGGAGTGGTTAGGGGACGAACAAGCGAGGCCTGAGGTTGTGCATGTTTTTCACGCGAATAGTTGCTGACTAGTGATGGCGCGCATGTGGCTATTGGGTCTCCCAGGATTATTTTTTTATATTTTTTTACCTAAATTTGTGATTTTCTGGACAAGTCGCCTCTACAAATCAATTTCTAGAGGTGGCTGGAGAACCACCTCTACAAAATCGTACAAATTGTTCATTTGTAGAGACGAAGCGGCTTGTCAACTGCCTCTATAGAGGCATCACAGCCGTCTCTGAAGAGATTTGACCAATAATAAATAGCTAAAATCATATTTAACTGACACCTATACCACAGGCGTTATTTGACTCAGGAAAGATATTGCGAATATCTTTTTTTGAGGAAGTAATATATTGCGAATATCAAAGTTGAAGTATATTTTTGGGGTAACAACACGACACATGTACATACTTGTATTCTACATTTATTAGTCCACCGTTGACTAGATTGCTCGGTCCTGTGTATGGAATTCTAGCGCACAATTGGACATGCTGCCCACACCAGACGCGATCCTAGCTAACTTCCATTAGCAAACTTCCATTACCCACAATCGACGTCTTCCATTTGGTCCCTCTCACAAATGAAGACCTCTCAATATGTATGGTCACAACTGACCGGCTGGGCAGGATAGATTCCCCAACTCTTGTGTCTCAGTTGCTGTGGTGTCGACTTTCTGAGACCCAACACAGCTAGTTCAATTGTTCAAAAAACGCATGGTTTTGATTTCCTCTCCGCACTTGCAGTTTACAAGAACAATCATAGAATTTAGACTGATGAACAGGGACCATCTGACTCATATATGTATGCAATATTTTGCTTTCTTTCTGTGCATGCAGGACAACCGATTCTACAGGTTGCTTTGATTAGTCTTAATGGCAGCAGAGATGGTTGGTTCTGCGGTGGCCCAGGAGGCTGCTAACGAAGTCTTATCAAGAATCAAGGATGGTTAAGCGGAGAAGTCAGATGCAAAGGAGCACATAGAGAGGATGGAGATGGCGCACATCAAGCTAGAAGCCGCCCTTGAGACAGCCAACAAGTGAAACATCACCAGCGCGCCACTGCTGCGCTGGCAGAGCAAACTCAAGCGTGCCACACAGGAGTGCAACCACACTTTGCGCCGGTGAAGGCAGCGATTACAAGAAGAGGAAGAAGTGCAGCAAGCGGTACAGAGCTCCTCCTTTCCTAAGAGGGTTGCTCATACTGCTATGTCATTTGTTTCGTCAATCTTTAGAAGCGGTAACGACGACAAGCTCAGAGGATCCACCGTTGTCCGGCGATTCGAGCGCTTTGCAGATGGTGCGACCAAGTTCTTGAGGTACGTGGAGCTTGGTGGCACACCATGCAGATACATGTTCTCCTTGCCTCTTATATGGCATCTTCTCGCTGGCAAACGAACAAAGTATTGCTTTATTCGTGGGGGCCAACATCTCTCACTTATTCTACAGCCCTTTAGTCTACCAAACAATGGGATGGGGGGGAGCATGGTATTCTTACTTCAAGATGGCAATAATGTGCCACAGAATAATTTCCTTCTTTCCCTCAGCTTACGGCTCTCTGAGAGTACTGACATAGTTGGGGTTGTAGTCAGATGCCTGCAGCTGTTCATACCGTACTTGAGCTCCATAGCCGAGACTGTGAAGACAAAGCTGACCCAGATGCCAACGCAAGACTTGTGTTGGGTGTTCGATGCTTATTCAGTTTATGGCTGTGATAAACAACAGAACAGACTTCACACCATGTGTTCTAAATGGTTTCGACCAAACCCATTTTGTTGTCAACAACAAGACCATCCCCATGCCCAGAGCTCCTCTTCAAAATCATGGCCATGTGATATATACTTGGAACCAGTTTTCCGAGTGTATTTGCTAGGACATGTTACACTGTCAGTTGGGAACAATAGGCTGAGCGCAGTCATGGATGGGGAAAGCCAAACAAGCCCCACGAGAGACTTTCCATATCTGAAACTTGGAGCACACTTCTCGCCTCATGCCTCTTTTGAAGATTTGTCGCCTACTGTCGGGGTTTCAGTGTCAGAGATAATCAACGATGAAGCCAAACAATGTGGCATGTATGCAAACATTTCCTTTGAACAGCTGGGCGAGATCACGATGCCAAAAGCAGTAGATTGCCTTAGTGGGAATGTGGAAGCTACCTCATATCAGATGTTATCGAAGTCCAAGCATGGAAGCGTGTACCTTCGGGTCGAGAAGACCTCATGGAGAGCAACTACTAGGAAGGACAAAATTGGAAAACGCCGTAAGCAACGACAGGACAAGAAGGTTCCAGTTCAGGGATGGACAAGTACTAACAATGAATTCGTTAGCTCGTGGATAGCGCAAATGCCTGCCCAGTTGCAGGGCTCGATCGTTGACTATTGGATTCAGAAACGAAAGCGATCCACATTACCTTTGTTATTGAAAAATAATCCCTGCGTCCATGACTGTCCAATCACGATGTTGTCTTTGCAAGATCACAGTTATTTGGCAAGGAAGCTCAAGATGTCCAGCACGTTAAACCCCAGAAGGGTTTCCACTTGCTTGTACTAGCTTGATGTATATAAAAAAGTTCAGCTGTTTGTGTGTGTTGCAAATATAAGATTATCTTGGGTGGACCTATAAAATGTAATACTCTCTCTATTCCAAATTATAAGATATTTTGACATTTCTAGATATGTTACTTTTATTATGTATTTAGACATAGTGTATCATAACATTCCTCGGTCCTTTCACGCTTGTGGGCCACGTTCGTTCCCAATGTGTGGCCGGTTTCTCGTGGGGCTGATCCACACATGTAAGTAATGTCAGCGTACATGGTAAAGCATACGGAGGGTTTCATTAGAGCCTATGGTGATCGTCTGATTGAAACATGAGCGAAGGATCTGTAAAGTATTGAAGTTGAGAGTACAAAGTTTATTTATAGTAGGCTTTTGCTCCAATACTTCTCTTTCAAAAAAATCACACGCATCTCAATGCAGCTCAGCTAATTAATTAAATATTTTCTTGATCAATTTTCGCCTGGGTCTCGCAAGCTTGTTCTCGGCCCGCCAAGCCTAGACCTAAGCTGAACTCATGTCTACTCGATCCCCCTTCCTTCGAATCCCATTCATCGGTTCATCTCTTCCATTTCTATGTGAGAGCCTGTGCAGGCGAGGCTTTGCGACGACTCATCCATTGGAGGATTCTTTGCTTGCAGCCAGCAACTCCTCCGTTCCCTTCCTCGACAGGGGATTCCGTTCGATTTCCAAAGAGGAGGTTCGGTGGCGCTGTCCTATTTCGCGTGAGCAAGTCCGCGCGACTGTGCCACTTCCTTAATCCTGATGGACGTCCGCTGCCGGCTGCTAGTTATGTGTGTGAGGCCGGCCACCACGATGGCAGCCATGGATGCCGCTGCTGGCGCTACCGACGAAGCAATGCATCAAGATGCAGTCGAAATATATGCAAGCAGTGAATAGGAGCAGAATCCGAACAAAGCATATTGACCATGGAGAGGGATGGGTTCGGCTTTGGTTCACGCTAGGCACGGGCTGGATAGGACGCTCTGGGCCCAAGCCCATGCGTGACACAGGTGAAAAATAATTGAGAAATATTTTATTTATTAGTTAAGCTGCATCGAGATACGTGTACACTACTACAAAATCGGGTATCACTTCCAGCCTCATCGCTGCCGGATTTCGGCCAAACGACAATGATGACCCTTCACTATCGGTTTTGGCTTCAAAATAAGAAAATGATTGGGGGTGGGTAAAAACCGACAGTGAAGGTCCACATCACTGCCGGTTTTTAGCTAGAACCGACAGTTAGTGGACGGTCACATATCACTGCTGGTTCTAGCTAAAAAACGACAGTGATTTGGTGCTATGAGTATCGGTTCTAGCCAAGAACCGACAGTAATAAAATGACACTACAAAAAGCTGCAGCCATCCTCTCCTCCCTCCTCTCTTCCATCTAGAGCACAGAGGCGCGCGTTTGGTCCCCTCCTCCATTGTTGCGGCTGCTCTTCACCATGAAGCTAGCTCTTGGATTTTGAAGAATGGCTTGATCTTTTTGCTTTAAGGTTAGTACCAAGCATTCACTCCTTTGATTTTGTTGCTTAATTAGCGTTGTTTTGATGGCTACATTGCTTGATTCTCTCAATCTAGTTCTTTCTCCATTCTCGAGAGCACTTTTCAATTGGACTTTGTGCAAGGCATCCAAGCAAATTGCGGAGAATCTAATCATCCAAAAGGTTGGTGTCTATGAACCCATTTAAATTTCTAGCTAATGACATGGCGGTGAAGATGATTTTTGGTATGTGATGCTATCACTACTACACAAACTTTACTGGAGGCGGGCGATTTGGGTTTCCCGCGGCGGGCAAAGCCGTCCGCCGCGGCCTAGAGGCCACGGTAAATCGTGGCTTAACCGCGGCGGGTGGCTTTGCCCGCCGTGGTTAACCGATTTACCGCGGCGGGCGGCGTAACGTGCCCGCCGTGGTAAATATACTTTTACCACGGCGGGCACGTTACACCGCCCGCCGCGGTAAATTATTTTACCGCGGCGGACATATTTTGTGGCCCGCCGCGGTTATGTGTATTAGCCGTGGCGGGCTTTATTATTTGCCCGCCTCGGTAAATTATTTCCTGAATTAAAAAAAATACAGCAGGCATATAAATTCAAATAAAATACAGCATGCATATAAATTCAAATTCAAATCCAAATCACATCCATATTTCACAGATTAAACTTAAAAAGTATGCCGGCATTACACATGAGATATATATACACATATATACATTCATTTCGTCGTTCTTTTCATCGTTAATTCATTACATTTACATATTAAAGTCGTTATACATGCGCTAAGGTGTAATCCTGCGGACGCATCATCGTGGGCCATTTCCTCAGCCTCTCGTACTCCGGTAAAATCGCTAGCGGGCTGTTCTCATGGAAGAACGTGCCCCCTTCAAGCACGCATTTGTCTAAGACAAACTTACATATGTCCGCCTTTGTCTGCTTGAAGCTGTGTTGGATGCTCTGCATATCTCTCGACCAGTTCAATCCATTCTTGAGCACCCTCCAACTGCTGCTATACTGCTTGCACACCCTCAGGAACTCACAGGCGTAGAAGCCACAGGTTTGTGATCCTACCGGTTGTTTGGCGCACTGCATGATCGATACGCAAGCATTACAACATAGGCATTAGAACGCATATGAACGGAAAGCACAATTAAACCTTTCAAATACTTACCGGAAAGTTGTGTCTGATTTTGATGCAGTTCTTATGCTTAGCCTTAAATTTCTCTGTTCTTCGATCATAGCATTCAAGATCCTTCACGTACTCCTTATAAGCGCTATACAAAATGTACTAGTATTAGGCAGGGCATTAGAACGCATATGAGAAGACAGTTCAGTTACTTACACTCTGAGGCTATCTTCAAAGGCCTTGTACCCTTTTAAGTTTGGCACTGTCAACGAATCAAATACGCAGGCCCTGCCATCCTGAGGGTAGATGATAAATGCAACCCAGTGACCCTCGAGGCCTTGGCTGCGCCATTGAAACAAAATACAGGTTACGACGAGAAATAATAATACTAGCTAGCTACCCACTTATATCTACAGGCATGTCTTCGACTTACCCAAAGTGGTAGGCAGCTAGGATACACCCATTTCTCCTGATCTTCTTCATTGCTCCTAGTATGTATCTTGAAATGTTCAACTTCTCATTGTCCATCAGTTTCTTCCTGTGCGCCTCTCTCTGTCGCTTGGTCAAGTCTTTCATAGTTGGATGATTGTCATCTAGGTGGTAACCAATGATGATTCTTTGAGCAATATGCATTGGAGATAGATAGATAACATCAAGTTTTAGTTCCTTGGATATATAGGCCATCAACCTGCAAGGACAAGCCATCGTGGCATATATAAGTAGTCTTGACCGATTCAAAGGCAGGTGATATGTGAAACTCGCAATTCAGCACTTACATAGAGAACAAGGTGACTTGGGCGATGTCAAGGTGGCCCGCCGCGGTAAACCAATTTCCCGCAGCGGGCGCCTCGGTGGCCGGCCTCGCTGGCCGGCCACCGGTTAACCGTGGCGGGCAAAAGAGGTGCCCGCCACGGAACGCATTTTGGCCACGCTGCGCAAATTGATTCATGTAGTTATATATAATTAGTTCTTGTTAGGCATCGAGTAGATTCTTTTTCAATTTTAATAAAAAAATTAATCCATGTGTCACCTAACAACGCATTGTTTGGAGCTAAATTGTTGTTCATGATCATGTCTCCAATTTTAGTCTTTTTTTAAATTAGTGTCTCCATTTTTATGTGGCATGGAGTAGAAAAATTATTCCTCATTATTGTGCAATAATTGTTTTTCTATGGAGCTATGGTTTTCAATTTATATGGCCGGGGCTACCAATTTCAATTTTTCAATATTTAGTGTAGAATAATTTTTTCCTAAAATGGGTTGACTAAATTAAATAAGTGTAGAATGTATATGTAATTCCTCTTTAATTACTCTCTGCATTATTATGTGGCATGAAGTCTCAATATATTTTTTGTGCAGGGATGGATTGAGAGCACTGTTCACCTAAACGGTCGTTTAGCCCGTTTAAACACCGTGTAAACGCTACACGGTGGTCCGCCGTTTCCGTTTAATCACCCGTTTGGCCTGTTTAATTGGCCGTTTTGCCCTTTTTATGGGACGTTTTGCCCGAATAATGGCTAAACGGTAGGTGACCGACTGTTTACCGTTTAGCGTTTAGGAAAACACTGATTGAGAGTGGATGTATCTATCCCGAATGGACAAGCAGTACATGCTTGGCGTCAGCAAGTTTATCGCCGATGCCAAAACCGATGCTAGGGATGGAAACCCTGTCTTCTACCGATACAAAGATTACATTAATCAATGTAAATGGGAGAGAATTGAGTCTGTACGAATAAACTTGATTACCAGGGTGTTCATGCCAAACTATACGATATGGGGTATGCATAGGGAGGTTGGTGTGAATGTTCCGCTGGAAAGCAATGATGATGTGGCCATGCCTGACATAGCCCTCCACGAGGCTGATGAGGAACCCGGTGTCAACACAGAACCTAAGGCTACCATTAATGATGTGTTTAGGAATACGCTAGCTAACGACACCGAAGATGACGATAGAATTTCTTAGTTGCTACGTAATGTAGATAGCGGATTTCTTAGTGTTAGACAGCTGAGAAAGCTAAAGATAATGAGACAAGATGGCAAAACACTATTGTATAAGGATTGTCCAGTGAGCAAACTAGAAGCCGACATCTTGCTGTTAGGTTCCTACGTAAGGATCGCCCTTACCGTACGAACAGAAAAGATTTTGACAGGACAATTCAAGATGAATAAAAAAACCACTTACTGTGAGTATGTGTTCTCTTCTCTTATTTTCATGCTTCTTTTTTGAGTTAAGATTATTCGTTAACTAGGATTCTGTGAATGCAGCAACCATTATGTCTTCATGGTTATCGATATTAGCAAAAATCGTATCGAGGTGTGGGACTCGAAGAAAAAGAAACTTTCTTTGCTCGATCCCTTAGTCAAAGTGCTAAATAAGTAAGTGAAACTAATAACATATTATTTTCTAATCGCACATAGCACATTCTAATGTTGCCTCTTTTTTCACACTTATATGGCACAGTGTTCAGGCAAAAATTTTTACCATGTTTAGTAGCTTTTCAATGGCTTCTCTTGCCTTGCCGGGAATGAGCGGTTTTGTTGCAGAATTAGTAGTATTTTTTGGACTAATTACTAGTCCAAAATTTATGTTAATGCCAAAAATGCTAATTACTTTTGTAATGGCAATAGGAATGATATTAACTCCTATTTATTTATTATCTATGTTACGCCAGATGTTCTATGGATACAAGCTATTTCATGTTCCAAACAAAAATTTTGTAGATTCTGGACCACGGGAACTCTTTCTTTTAATCTGTATCTTTTTACCAGTAATAGGAATTGGTATTTATCCAGATTTAGTTCTCTCTCTATCCGTTGATAGGGTAGAGGTTCTATTATCCAATTATTATACTAAATAGGATTTTGAATTTACGAAAAGGTTGCTTAGATTTATGAAAAGGTTGTTTGGGAATGATCGGTGGGACCAAGGTCTCATTCTAGGTTGCACCAATGGAATTGGAGACCCTAAAGCAGCCGGGGAGAAACAATGAATGCGGGTTCTACGTAATGTGGGCAATGCTTCGCTACCTCGGTGGGAAATTGGATGTTGCAGATGCTTTGGTGTGTATAATCTCCATTTTATTTATACCTGTTAATTCAACAAAACGATCTACTGTTTTCTCTTACCTTTGTGCCTTTCGATATCATCTTTTTTGAAAAACAGCGCAAGAAATTTAAACACCAAAGGTTGTTAGAAATGGAGATCATAGCACTGTCATCGGAGCTAGCATCCTTCATCTTGAACGAGATATTGGAAAGAAACAGAGCATTTTCCATTGCACAGTCGGTGAAGTACAAGGCACAGTATGGCCAGAGCAGCTCGCTAGACTATTATAATTTCTTTTTTATTTCGAGAGATCGAGATCTTGATAAGTACATTTAAACTGTAACCATAACATTTGTTATGTTTATTGTTGATGGACCTATCATCTACGTAGCGAATATAAAGCGAAACCCGATTCAAGAAAACAATAAAATAAATTATAAAATAATAAAATGCGAAAAAGAGATCACTGCCGGTTACCATAAAACCGGCAGTGACGGTAAAGAGGGCACAGCCGGCTTGAGCTACGAGCTGACAGTGTTGCTGAAGACATCACTGTCTGCTTGACATACAAACCGGCAGTGTTGTTGATGCCATCAATGCCAGCTTGAGGTACCAGCCGACAGTGTTGCCTTCACCAACACAGCCGGCTTGAGCCACTAGCCGACAGTGATGACTTGACCAACACAGTCGGCTTGAGCCACCAACCAACAGTGTTGGCTTGACCAACACAGCCAGCTTGAGCCACCAGCCAACATTTCTGCCTTGACCATCACTGTCGGCTTGAGCCACAAATCGACGGTGTTGGCTCAACTGGACACTGCCGAGTGGTGCCAGGAACCGGCAGTGTTGCCTTGACCATCATTGGTGGTTACCGGCAATGATGTGACCCCATCACTACCGGTATGCCACTGTCGGTTCGAAATCTAGCAGTGAAGGAGGGTTTTGAACCGACAGTGATGTCCTAGCTTGGGGTAGTGGTAATTTTTTGAAAGAGGAGTACCGGAGCAGGTCTCTTTATAGTATGCTACTATAAAGTTTTAAATTATTAGTAAAAGTTTTTTTTAATTCAGCTACTAGCCGATGATCACCAGGGAAAATATAAGACATGCGTGCAAATGGTAAATGGGCCTACAAATATAAGATTGCAGCTAGCTAGGTCAGATGCGTAAAAGAGTGATCCACTTCCTGGCCCGCGCGCTGGTAACTGAAACAGTCGACGTCCATAGGTGTGTGTCTACGTGCGAGCGACCATGTCAACCGCTCCTCGTGGTATGGCAATGCTGTTTAGTCTGGAAAAGCAAACTCTAACAGGCGACAACCGTGCGACAGCAACACCATGCAACCATTATATGCCGGTGCCGGCGGCGCCGCCTTCGCCGAAGGCGGATTAGGGTTTGGTCGTGTTCCCCGGCTCTAGATCTCCGGCGGCAGGTTGGCCTAGTGGTGGGTTATGGTGGGTAGGCGGGGCTGCGAGACGGCGGAGTGCTGCCGGCCTTGGTGGTGGAGGCGGCAGTTTGAGCGGACAGCGGTTGGTGGGTGACCGGTTGATGGAGGCGGAGGCGAATTAGCAGAGGTTGGGGTTGATGGACGGGGGCCGAGGGTGGGCGGTGCAGCAAGGCGGCATGTCGCCGGTGGCCGTGGGCGATGGTGGGAGGCGGCAGAGGGTGGGGTCGCGCGCTCACGTGGGAGCGACACCTGTCGTGCGATTACTCTGTCTGTCCGGAAAGATCTCGCGGGTCTGGAAAGACTCCATGCTCTTCAGTCTTCTCTTCTGAGTCTCCCTAGCCCACAAGGCAGCGCCATGGTTGCTTCCTTCCTCCCTCCCATCTCTACGTCACGCCTTACCATTATAAATTGCACACAGGTGGTGCAGTCAGAGCTAATAGGAAGACGGCGACAAATGAAGGTCTAGATCAGATATTCCCCAAATAAAGGACTTCATTGCTCTCACTGTGAATTAATCTTCAATGGCATATGTATTATTGAGGACTCTTTTTGTTATATTTCTTATTTTCTTTGCTTCTACTATTATCCTGATTTTTTTTCTAGTCTAAGAATTAGATTAATTCGACGAAGGCTAGAGACCTAAGGCAAATTAATTAATTTTATTCCCCTTTTTTGTAATATTTATTGTTTTTTGTCAAGTTTTTCATCCTCTTATGTATCATAACACATATTTATTTAATTGTTGTCTATATTCTTTCCGTGCATGCATTTTCTTACGTATGATTGCTATCGGCTTGAAGACCCACCATGTCGTGGGTAACCTACCCACGACACTGGTATGCAGCTGCAGGACCAAATTGTTGCGGCCAGATCCTAACAATCGCCTCCAATCTGGTCAAGTCGTTGATGAGGATATATCATGTTGCTGGCTGTAACGAAAGACGCAGTAGACGGCAGCCAGATCCTCGAGAGTCGAGATCAACAGAGCAGAGAAAAATGAATAATGTGATTGTGTGCTAATTTCCGAAGTCTAGGTTGCAATAAATAATGTAGTTGTGCGTTCGTTTGTGGGATGCGAGAGCTCAAGATCCATGTGATTTCTTTTTTTACTTTTCTGGCTTTTTTGGTTATTTAACTGTTTCATAAATCAAAATCAACCGCTATCACTACAGCAGACGCGTGCTTTGCCGAGTGCAATTGCACTCGGCAAAGAGTTGTCGGCATATCCCTTCACGGCAAAGGCTTCTTTGCCGAGTGCTTTTTGTTGGGCACTCGGCAAAGCCTTTGATGAGTGCCGGAAAAGCACTCGGCAAAGATTTACACTCAGCAAAATAAAAATGCGAAAAAACCCAAAAATAATAGTAATTTTTTTTCGGGGGAGGCCGCCACCACCCAACGCCCGCCTGTCTTCATCGAAGTCGGTGCATTTTTTGCGTGGCTAACGCAGCCGGCGGGATTCGAACTCACGACCTCTCCCTCGCGTTTCTACTGCTCTACCACTACACTACAATGTCACTTGTGTCTAGATTCCGTTATCTATCCTCATATATTATACTAAACCGAGAGTAAATTGCTTGTTTGAGGCCCTAAACAAATTCAAATCAAAAAGTGGTCAACTACAAAGTTTCATAACTTTTGGAGATCTACAATTTTCATTTAGGAAGTTTTTCCATCCGAGGTCGTTTGAAAAATTCGAATTTCAAATTTTAGAGATTCAAACGTAGTTCTGCATGATAAGATGATTTCAAATCAAAAAGTTGTCAACTACATAGTTTCATAATTTTTGGAGATCTACAATTTTCATTTAGGAAGTTTTTCCATCCGAGGTCTTTTGAAAAATTCAAATTTTAAAATTTTCAAATTCAAACGTCGTTTTTGCATGACAAGATGATTTCAAATCAAAATGTTGCCAACTACAAAATTTCATAACTTCTCAAGATCTACAAAGTTTATTTTGGTCATTTATTCATCCGACATAGTGGTAGTAACATTGTTCACAAATCTTATATCTCTCTCTTCTACTTTCATGAAACTAATATGAGAGATATGAGAGATGTAGATTTTATGAACAACGTTATTGTCGCTTTGTCAAATGAAGAAATGACTAAAATAAACTTTGTAGATCTTGAGAAGTTATACAACTTTGTAGTTGAAAAGTTTTTCATTTGAATTCATTTAGGGCCTCAAAAATTGCATTGAAAAACTGATTTGTCGAGGGTCAAAAAAAATGCACACGGCAAAATGCCTCTTTGCCGAGTGCCAAAACAAAGGCACTCGGCAAAATACATATTTGCCGAGTGCCAGAAAAAAGGCGCTCGGCAAAGACGCATTTTACCGTGTGCCGAAAAATAGCACTCGGCAAAATACATATTTGCCGAGTGCCAGAAAAAAGGCACTCGGCAAAGACGCATTTTGTCGAGTGTTTTTTTTGCCGAGTGTATTTTATTTGGCACTCGGCAAAGACCGTCTTTGCCGAGTGCCCGATAAAATACACTCGGCAAAGCCTCCGGCACTCGGCAAAGTGCCGGTTTCCGGTAGTGTATGATTTGTTCTACAAGAGTTCTAAAACATAAAACATAGGCGTCCCATGATAAAAACATCCTTCCAATGGTGGGCTAAATCATCACTCTATTTTAGCCATCGCTCTAATTGTCAAACCCTAAAATTTTAATTTTCTGACATGAATAAGAAAAACTAAATAAAAATTTATAATTTCATTATTCTTTCAAAATTTTACGAAATTTATATAAATTGTTATCAATTTAGTGGCAGAAGAAATATGATTTTCTAAATTGATTTGATATGGTTTGATTTTATTTGTTGCTTGCATGTCAAATGTATTTGGTGTGTCCGCGGGTGAAAGTTTGTAAGATACGTTTAGGAGACGAGTATCTTTTAATATAATTTTTTCTAGAGTTTTCAAGAATTTGATTCCTCCATCTCACAGTTAAATCCTTTTATCAGAAGCTCCTAATTATCTTTTTATGAGCTCTAAATAATTTATTCAGGTTCATGTTCCAATATACCTCTTGGATTTGTAATATGTATTACTTTCTTAATTAATAAGCATTGTTCAATTATACACCGATAAAGTAGCTATATGCACGATGTCCAGGTCATAAATATTGTTACCATATGGTTTATTGTTAAAAACCGGGCATGACACAATTTTAACATCCATATGTTAAGTTGAAGTTCTAGTGTCCCCAATTTTTGTTTTAAATCTTAGATATTGAAATTAAAAATTTTGGGCTAAAAATCAAGAGAACTTAAAATGAATAATTAGCATCTAAATGACCTAGATAAAAATATTATCAAATATATAGTTGTAGAATATATTGAAACCTGCAACTTTGGTATAGACCATATATGCGTCACTACTACACATATAAGCATCCGAGGTCATTTGAAAAAATAAAAAAATAAATTTCAAAATTCACCTTTCAAAAAAAATAAATTTCCCATATATAAAAGAAGCGACCAAGGAAACCATCAATATATAATCCTACTTACCATCCTATCAAATACAGCAGGAGTTTGCCGTTCTGTATAATCAAACAAATTCACCTTTCAACAAAGACATTCCCAATGAGACAACAAGCAAAGCACATTTGATCACATTGATCCCCTTTCCGCCTCCCCTCCCCACAAATCATCCCAACAGTTCTCCATGCAGTACTTACCCAACAAAACAGCAGGTGACGTTTCATATCAGGATATTAACAACTGCATCGACATATATTAGCTCTTTTGTAAATAAAAGAATATATATCATAATCAGCAATTAGCACCACGTGGCAGAAATTAGCTAAGTAATTAGCACCTGAGTCTTGATGACCATATCCCCAGCTTGAAGTGGTGGATGCAGAACCTCAGGAAATCGTCACGTTAGGGTTGTTTGAAGACTGCGGTTGTGATAATGATACCATGAAAAATCATTTTTCAAGCTAGCGATTCAGGCGTATAGTAATAGTTCAGAGACAACAAAAAATGATTTTACCAAGGGCAGAAAAAATGGCAGCAAATTTACCTAGTTTGCCCCAGAACTTTCCATGGGAAAGGTGAGCGTTGTGTTTGTCTTGGTTGATATCGGCGAGTAGGCCATTAAGATCCTGGATAAGTAGCTTCTTCTTCCTCCTTGTGCTAAACTCTTCATTGCAGAGTCTCTTGGTGAGCCCATGTCCTGAACGACCCTGCTCTTCGTCAGATCAGGCTCCTTCGTCCCCTTCCCCTCCGGCGGTGGTGGTTCCTCTGCTGCAGGCCGAGGCCGCCGTCAAGCAAATCTGGATACGTGGTACTACACGGTTTGTCCCATGTCACACACACACACACACACGTAAATCCAAGAATGAAGCCGTAAATAAATCACATGACAATGCAGGCTAGCTAGGATACATATGGTCTATGTATACCTGCAGGGCTGGCGGCGTCCGGCGCCGGCGCGGCAAAGGTAGTGAGCTCTTGCCGCAGCCCCATTCACGCGCCTCGGCGTGGTTGACGTTGGATCCCACTCGGCGGAGGAATGAAGAGAAGCAATAAATAAAGTGCAGGCGGAAGGAACTTGAAGCGGCGGGCTTCCTCGATGGCCTGCGCCCTCCATGGTCATCGTTCTCCATGGCGGCCGATCTCGAGGGTACTGCAGCGGGCAGGGGCACCTGAGGCAGCGGCGGTGTAGGATCTATCTGTACGCCGGCTCTCCTCCCCGCCGCCCGCAATCTCCTTCGCGCCTTGGCCGGCGGTGGCCCCGCTCGGCCACGCGGCCTCGCCTAGCGGCAGCGGTGTGGAGCGTTGCCCTCCTATCGTAGATCGAGTGTGGCAGAGCGGGCGAGAGAGGGGTTGGCGGTGAGGAGTGTTGCCGCCGGGAGGAGGCGACCGCCGCTCTCATCCTGTTCTGGGAGGAGATGGCCGGTGGCGGCGTGGAGGAGGCGATAGGCCACGGAGGAGACGACCAACGGCGGGATAGCTGTTCGTGTCCTCCCTAGTGTCGGTCTTTTTTTTTATTCGGTGATCGAAGTATTCGAAACCTGAGCGGCGATGCTGCGAGGGCGGAAGCGCACGGGGTGAGGAGGGCGCGGGGATGCGGGGGTGAGAAGGCGGGGTGAGAAGCCTGACATCCCACATCCAATCGTGGCCATCGGATTTGGGTTAGGTGTTTTATTAGCCCTTGATTTTAATGGAGACGAATTTCTGTGTATAATTTTGTAGGTGCACAATGGTTATAGGCTCTCAGCGGAGGTCGGTTTTTTAGGGATCTAGTGTAATTTTGATTGATCCATTATAGTAGAGATGAGCCGCCGACAGTGAAACACTATGACTATCGCTACTAGATTTGGAACCCGCTGTAAATGCAGGTTGTGAAGTTGCTCCCGTTATTAACCTACTACATACATGATTCTATTATATTGTAAGAAACACGATGAGATGATCAGATAATTTAACGTGGATGCTTTGTTTGGAAAAAAATAGACTTTTTTACTCCAAAACTTTGGTAGAAAAAATGACTTTTTTACTGCAAAACTTTGGTAGATATATATAAAGTAATGCCAACATTCTTGTTCCGGCCACGGGCGGAGGGCTCGGTATGGCGAGGTCTGCGGATGCCCCATGCTCTTCGATCTTGAAGGTTTTGAATATCCGGCCGCCATGGCTGATGATCTGAGCCGAGAAGACGAGAAACAGAGAAGGAAGAAGATGTTGATGTCTTTCCCGAAACGTTGCTGGGCCTATCACTCACTCGTCGTGGGCCGAATGTTTCGTTCATATAACGGGCTAGGAGGCCAACCTTCAGTTCGTCCCCAGTTCGATGGTGGACACCAAACAATGCGTCTCGTTCGCGGTTAACCGAGTCATGGACTCACGGTCTCACAGACGATGCTTCTCGGTTCTTTTCGGCGCACAGGCATAGCAGCACGATGTGTGCAGAGCCGGTGTCATGCAAAAATACAACACACTGCACGATGCTGCAGCAGCTCCGAAACAGCGTCCGCCTCTGAAATTTATATCGCTACCGTTTTTCTCTCTCTACCTGCACATTCACAATACCTGTGCACTGAATTCTTCCTGTCAATTCCTGTTTTCAAGCACCAGGCCTTCAGCTTTAATTTTATGAGCCGTGGATGATGTAATTTTCATCAAACTTAGGAATGTTTGGCCATGACTTGTTATGGAATTATTTATCGTAATCACGCGCGTTTGTCTTTCGGGGATAGGCACTTGAATGTTGTGTCAAAACATTTTTGGTTTCATAAGTTTGCTTTAATAGTTATGATTTTGAATTTAGACGTTCTTTGTGCCACCGAGTTCGCCATACCTTAACTTTTTTCTATCCTCCACCACTGGTTCCGGCTGGGATGTTTTCTGCATCAACGCGCCGGCCCAAAGGATGGAGCCTGCGAACCTGCACTATAGAGTTCATGAATCAATAGTTGGGAAATCCACATTGCATCTGATATTTTTCGGAAGGATTTTATGTTTCTCATTTCCCAAACTACTGCTGATGCACTTAGAACAAAAATAAATATTGTTCTCGTTCTCTAATCAGAGTCGAGCGAGAAGCTTATTTACATGAGAATACTCAACTGATGACCTGAAACTAGTCATAGGCATCCGGGAAGAGACCTCGGGGTAGACCCAGGGGTCGAGGGTAGGGTGGAGGCAAGATGAGGCCACCGTTGCCTGTACCTTCGTTGCCGTCTGAGTTACCTTCCACTCACTCATCCTCTGAGGAGGAGGAGGTACAGGCGGAGGAGGAGGCAGGGGTGGTGGAGGAGGAGGCAGGGGTGGAGGAGGAGGAGATAGGGGGTACCTCTTCCTCAAGTTCATCGCGTGTGTGGTTGTGAGGTCCCTCGACCCTCCCGAGGCGACCGATACCTCTTGAGAGACGCCCGCTGATTCGACCCGATGGAGACAAGTAAGTAACTTTATATGTTATGACTAATTTTTCGTTTGATATGTTCAAAATTACAATAGAAACTAATAATTTATCTAATCACTTGGGCAGGGGTTGGAGGAAGGTCGGTGGGGGTGATCACGCACGCCATGTGTCTTTTGATCAAGGAAAAGTTCCCTGGCCTGGTGCAGTTCAGCGGAACTGTCGAGCCGGCCGACACGTGGGCCCACTATGCCGCCGTCCCCAACACCCCTGATCGGGATGGCAGGGTATTCGCTGACAAGGCGCAGCGTGTCAAGGCCGAGCTTTGGGTAAGTCTTTCTCGCACTACGTTGCTCAATACATCGCATTGATTGGACATTCTTGAAATAATGACCGGATACATCACGTCTATATATATGCAGGATTTCTTTAGATGTGAGGAGGGATACGAGGCCAAGGCGGATGCTGTGGCTGACAAAGCCGCCATGAAACTCGTCAAGGACATGAACTACGAGGCGCGCATCCAAGCCGTGATCCAATACCACGTGGAAATTCTTAGAGAGAGGATCCCTAAAAGGGTGGCAAGAACCATGATCCTGACCTCGAAACAATACCTGAAGGTAAATATAGAACATTAATACTTATTTTTTCTGAGATTAATTATGCTTAATTTCATCTTCTTATATGTCATATACTTGATGACGTAGGTGCCTCCATGGTGGTGCGCCTACGATCTGCAGTGCTGGGCCCGGATGGTGGACAGGTGGTGCGACCTTGCATGGGAAGAGAATCACAACGCTTGTCGGGAGCGGCGTTTGTTGATGCCGGGTGCACCACACCATCAAGGCAACCTCAACCTCTCAGAATACGCGACTAGATGGGTACGCGAATTCATTTCTTTATTCTAACGCTCAGCTCTGCATAATTTCTAATCATATTGCTTTTTTTTGCAGTTGGCGGCACATGGTGGCGAGCCTTACTCCCAGTTCATGGCATATGCTTTGGCCCACAAGGGGAAGGCGACGTCCGCCGTCGCCTACAACCCGGAGGACCCGCCGTCGGCGTACAACAACGAGTCCGTCCACAGCCGCCTCGATGGATACACATCGATGGCAAGGGTGGTCCATGGCCCAGAGTACGATCCGAGCGCCCATGACCTTGATGGAGAAGTGGTCATGAGGGCGGGAGGAGGCAAGAAGCATGGCCGGTTCTGGATTGGCGACGGCACAATCGACACGGCTAGTACTCCCACTCTCTCCCAGATTCGAGCACGGAGCACGGGGTCCAGTCTGGCAATACGCCTACGGCCAGACTCTACACGGTTCTAGATGAACGCACTCCATGTTATTTCTGTTTTATTCATCATTCATTTATTTTTACATACTTTTGCATTGCATTATAACATTGGGATGAAATATTGTAGGCTCAGCTGGAACAAGAAACGAGGCGCCGGGAGGAGCTAGAGGCAAAGATGGAGGCAGAGCGGCAGAGGATGGAGCAGCAGATGTTTGAATATATAAGGGGTGTTTATGCTGCAATCGGTCAACCTCCGCCACCGATGCCAGTCCCTCCTCCTCAACCTGCTCCAAACACTATTTCAGGCACTGTGAGTCACTTTACAACCTTATAATCATCGTTTCTAGTTTATGCAGAATCAATCTTACAAAGATGCCCAGACTCTAGAAACTTAGTGACTAATGCTACATGTTTGTTACCAACTAGTTGTGCAGCAATCTCTTCTCCTTTGTGCAATCTTGACTCACACATGCAATCTCTTCTCCTTTGTGCAGCATCAATCGGCGGCATCGAATGAGCCTCATGACTCAGCGTGGTTGCAGTGGAACTCGTGGCATAAGTAGACTTGTGATTTTATTTGCATTTACATTTGTGGATTACCTGTGATTATTTGTGGTTGTGAATGAACGTACTAGTGATTCTGAAGTTTATTTGCATTAATGTGTTGTCGATATATCTATATGAACTCCATGTGATGCCTATTGTGAACTATCTATGATGGATGCGATGTTTATTTGAATGTGGTACGTGGCTGTGACCGAAACAAATAAACTGATTATTTGTGGCAGCTTTGCCGAGTGTTACACTCGGCAAAAGCCCTATTTGCCGAGTGCCATGAAAATACACTCGGCAAAGAGGGACACGTGACAAAAATCTATACTTTCTAGGACTAAAATGGCTTCTTTGCCGAGTGTTTGCGCTGTGACACTCGGCAAAGAAGCCAACATTAGTACATTCTAGGCCAGCTTTTGCTGAGTGTCTCAGAGTTGACACCCGGCAAAGAAGGAAACTTTGCCGAGTGCCGGGGAGTTTGACACACGGCAAAAGGAGGAATCTTTGCCGAGTGTCTGGGAGTTGACACTCGGCAAAGGAGGAAGCTTTGCTGAGTTTCTGGAATTTGACACATGGCAAAATGAGGAAGCTTTGCCGAGTGTCTGGGATTTGGCACTCGACAAAGGATGCAGGTTTGCAGAGTGTCTGGGAGTTGACACTCGGCAAAGGCGCCATGACCGTCTCCGCGCCGTCGCGTTACTTTTTTTCGCCGTACATCGGTTTCAGCTCTCGGCAAAGTGTTTGCCGAGTGTCCGATAGAAAACACTCGGCAAAGAGGCATTTGCCGACACTTTAGATGTCGTGTGTTGTTTGCCGAGTGTTTTTTGGTCTTTGCCAAGTGCCTGTGGCACACGGCAAACTCACTGTTTCCGGTAGTGGAGAAGCTTATTTACATGAGAATACTCAACTGATGACCTGAAACTAGTCATAGGCATCATGGGACTATGCTAATCATGATTCTCTCCCACATTAATTCTTGGCACTTCGTGAAAATGGAGAAAAAACGTAGAAATGGAATTGATGAGTAGTTCATATTTCCCTATCATGTTTCCTACTGTCCAGTTAAGTAGGTGGCTGCTGACTAACCGTGATATTTTAATTTGCCGGTTGTTTATAAGGATAGGTTACACGGCCAACTTGCTTGGGTTGGTAAACGTATTGTGGGCCTCCCGAACTAATTGAGGATATGTGCTGTCTTAATCATCAGTGGTGTCGCAATATTTAGCTCTCCATCAATCCTCAGAGAGCAGTCAAGCACAAGCAGGACACCTTAGGCGGCCGCAAGCCATGTTTTAAAGGCGGCTAGGCGTCTAGGCGAGTGCTTGGTACGCCTGGACGCCTAGGCGGCGCCTAGGCGACGCCTAGGCGACAAGGCGCCACTATTTCCCAAGGCGAGCTGGGTACGCCTGGACGCCTAGGCGACGCCTTTAAAACACTGGCCGCAAGACCTTCGAGTTCTAGGAGGTTAGTGCTTCCATCTTCGATCTCGTTTCTGGTTTGAGTTAAGCACCTCCTTCGCACATACAAATTCTATATCCTGCAGCGATGCTGTTGACGTGTAGTGTATGCACGAACGAAAACTTCTATTTAAGCACTTGCTCCGTATACCTTATTTTAATTACTAGCATAATAGACACCAGTGGGAAGGCGTAAATTCAAGAGAAACCAGTGTGTGCAAGGGGCTGTTTTGATGAGCTAGAGCTAGTTACTATTTGGGTCTAAAAATTAGTTCAAATTAGTTGAGGTTGACTAGCTAGTTGGCTATATATTTGGCCATTTGGCCCGAGCACTATGGGCCGGCCCAGGCATGGCACTAAGAAGCACGGCCTAGGCACGGCCCGGCTCGGCTCGCTTCGTGCCTGTGCCTGGCACGGCCCGGTTGTAGTGCCTTGCCTGGGCCGCCATGTCGGCCCGCAGTGCCGGCCCAGGCACGGCACGAATAATGGGCCGGCACGACATGGCCCGTTTATTCTCCACCGTTGATGAGCAGCTGATGAACCAGAGCCGTTGGAGACCAGTATATAAGCATGCCTCCCTCACCTAAACCCTAACTTCCTCCTCTCTCTCTCCCCCACTCATTTCCTCAGCAGCACCGACGCGAAGACAGGAGGGGACGGGAGGTGCGCGCAGTCGCGGGGCCATGCCCCGAGGCCTCAGGGCGGCGGCGTGCCGGCGCATCTGCAGCAGCGGTGGGCAACCAGCGGCGGCAGAGTAGTGCGCGGCCGGCGGCGGCGCATCTGCGCGCGGCGCTCGACCAGTGGTGACGGAGGAGTGCACAGGCCGGCAGCGACGGAGGAGCACGTGGCCGGTGGTGGCGCATCTTCTTCCCCAGCGTGGCCGGCGGCGGCGCATCTTCTTCCCTAGCGTGGCCGGCGACACATCTTCTTCCCCAGCGGGCCGACACGGTCCCGGGGGGCCGTCGTGCCGATGGGCACGGCACGCCACGGCTAATCCTCCATAGGGCCGTGCCTGGGCCGCAATTCCGGAACGGCGGCACTATCAGGCACGGAACGGCTAATCTGCCATGCCTGACCGTGCCTGGCCGTGCCCGTGCCAGTGCTGTGCCGGGCGGCCCGGTTGGCCAAGTATAGTTGGGTAACAACTAATTAAGGACTTATTACCTCCATATTTAAATGTATTAGGGCTAAAAATTAGTTAGATAAAAACTAGCCCTACGCATACACACAAATCCTAAGATGTAATGCAGAGGTATGTCATTCTGAAATGTAAGTGAAGAAGGTAATAGAACTCTCTTCTTAGCACATCGATGGATTGCAGACATACTCCTATTAGGGCTAAAAATTAGTTAGATAAAAACTAGCCCTACGCATACACACAAATCCTAAGATGTAATGCAGAGGTATGTCATTCTGAAATGTAAGTGAAGAAGGCAATAGAACTCTCTTCTTAGCATATCGATGGATTGCAGACATACTCCTGAAAAGGTTGTCCGTTTCCAAGGTTCAGAAACAGGTTGAGCACAACTATTTGCTGCAGTATGAACGATCATAGAAGCATAGCACATACCAAAACCTATGAAAATACTGCTAAGTATAGAGATTTTGGACAACACCTTGATTAATCATTTTCCAAGGTTGCACTCTGTTGCAGACAAAACACAATCATGCAACCAATGGTCTCTGTCACCATGTCAGTATGTCAGTTGAAGAAAAGGATGTATCATTTGATTATGTACTTCCTCCGTTCCAATTTATAGGTCGTTTTGGTGTTTCTACGTACACAATTTTTAGTATGTATTTAGACATATCGTATATCTAAGTGCATAGCAAAAGCAATATACCTAAAAAAGCCAAGACGACATATAATTTGTGACAGATGGGGTACCCTAAAATGCAGAATGGTAACCTGTGCTTTGGATCTAAGCACCTTACTTCTCAAATGTTGGTGTCAGCTACCAACCAAGAATTTCAGTGCCAGTTATTGTTTTTTCTGACACATTTTGCTGTACTTGATTGCTAATGCCGAAGAAAATAGTAATAGCGTATATACCCAGGGCATCTCGAAATGGTGAAAATAACTACTTTATTTTGTTTATTATATGTATGCAGAAAAGGCCTGGTCTATATCATTCGATCATTCATGGATCTAGAAATAAACTTAGAGGAGTTGACAAGGATATATTACTGACAATTTTTCTGTAGAGAAAATAGTTGGTTGGGGTGGTTATGGAGAAGTTTACAAGGTAATAACTTGTTATTTTCTTTAAGTTTACACTTTAAAATGAATAAGAAACACTTCTAATTATTTCCTTAGAACAGGCAGAATACAAAGGTAAACAGATAGCGGTGAAGTTGCTTCATACGAGCCAAGGAATTGGCGACAAACAGTTTTTGAATGAAGTCAGTAACCATATGAAGGTCTAACATCCCAACATCGTACGGTTAGTTGGTTATTGCAACGTTCAAAGGAAGATAATTATTGAGCAAAACGATGGTGAACCGCGCCAGGTTTTTATTTCCTCTCAGCACTTGCAGATTACAACATCAATCATAGATTTTAGACTGATGAACAGGGACAACCTGACTCATATCTGTATGCAATATTTTTCTTTTTTTCTTGCATGCGGGACATCCGATTCTACAGGTTGCTTTGATCAGTCTTAATGGCAGCAGAGATGGTCGGTTCTGCGGTGGCCCAGGAGGCTGTTAACGAAGTCTTATCAAGAATCAAGGAGGGTTATGCGGAGAAGTCAGATGCAAAGGAGCACATAGAGAGGATGGAGATGGCCCACATCAAGCTAGAAGCTGCCCTTGAGACATCCAAGAAGTGGAACGTCACCAGCGCGCCACTGCTACGCTGGCGGAGCAAGCTCAAGCGTGCCACACAGGAGTGCAACCACACTTTGCGCCGGTGCAGGCAACGATTACAAGAAGTGGAAGAAGTGCAGCAAGCGGTACAGAGCTCCTCCTTTCCTAAGAGGGTTGCTCATACTGCTATGTCATTTGTTTCGTCGATCTTTAGTAGCGGTAACGACAACAAGCTCAGAGGATCCACCGTTGTCTAGCGATTCGAGCGCTTTGCAGATGGTGCGACCGAGTTCTTGAGGTACGTGGAGCTTGGTGGCACACAATGCAGATACATGTTCTCCGTGCCTCTTATACGCCATCTTCTCGCTGGCAAAGGAACAAAGTATTGCTTTGTTCATGGGGGCCAACATCTCTCACTTATTCTACAGCCCTTTAGTCTGCCCAACAATGGGATGGGTGGGAGCTTGGTATTCTTACTTGAGGATGGCAATGTGCCACAGAATAATTTCCTTCTTTCCCTCACCTTACGGCTCTCTGAGAGTACTGATATAGTTGGGGTTGTAGTCAGATGCCTGCAGCTGTTCATACCGTACTTGAGCTCCATAGCCAAGAGTGTGAAGACAAAGCTGACCCAGATTGGAACGCAAGACTTGTGTTGGGTGTTCGATGCTTATTCAGTTTATCACTGTGAAGAACAACAGAACAGACTTCACACCATGTGTTCTAAATGGTTTCGACCAAACCCATTTTGTTGTCAACAACAAGACCATCCCCATGCACAGAGCTCCTCTTCAAAATCATTGCCATGTGATATATACTTGGAACCAGTTTTCCAAGTGTACTTGCTAGGACATGTTACACTATCAGTTGGGAACAATAGGCTGAGTGCAGTCATGGATGGCGAAAGCCAAATAAGCCCAATGAGAGACTTTCCATATCTGAAACTTGGAGCATACTTCTCGCCTCATGCCTCTTTTGAAGATTTGGCACCTACTGTCGGGGGTTCAGTATCAGAGATAATCAACGATGAAGCCAAACAATGTGGCATGTATGCAAACATTTCCTTTGAACAGCTGGGCGAGATCACGATGCCAAAAGCAGTAGATTGCCTTAGTGGGAATGTGGAAGCTACCTCATATCAGATGTTGTCGAAGTCCAAGCATGGAAGCGCGTCGGGTTGAGAAGACCTCATGGAGAGCAACTACTAGGAAGGACGACAAAGTTGGAAAACGCCGTAAGCAACGACAGGACAAGAAGGTTCCAATTCAGCGATGGACAAGTGCTCACAATGAATTCGTTAGCTCATGGATTGCGCACATGCCTACACAGTTGCAGGGCTCGGTCGTCGACTATTGGATTCAGAAAGAAAAGCGATCCACACGACCGTTTTTATTGAAAACTAATGCCTGCGTCTATGATTGTCCAATCACGATGTTGTCTTCGCAAGATCACAGTTATTTGGCAAGGAAGCTGAAGATGTCCAGCACGTTAAACCCCTGAAGGATTTCCACTTGCTTGTACTACCTTGATGTACATAAAAAAGTTGAACTGTTGGTGTGTTGCAAATATAGCTATAAATGTAATACTCTGTTCCAAATTATAATACATTCTGGAATTTCTAAATATATTGTTTAATTTTTATTATATATCTAGACATAGTGTATGATGACATTCCTCGGTCCTTTCACGCATGTGTGCCATGATCGTTCCCAATGCGTGACCGGTTTCTCGTGGGGCCCATCCACACATGTAAGTAATGTGAGCACACATGGCAGAGCGTATGGAGGGTTTCATGAGTGCCTATGCTGATCGGCTTATTCAAACCTGGGTGAAGGATGTGCAAAGTATTGAAGTTGAGAGTACAAAGTTTTGTAATATGCTACTATAAAGTTTTTTTTAACTTAGCTACTAGCTGATGGTCACCTGGGAAAATATAAGACATGCGAGCAAATGGGTAAATGGGCCTACAACACCTAGATTGCTTCTAGCTGAGTCCAATGCGTAAAAGCGTGATCCATTTCATGGTCCACGCGCTGGTAACTAAAACAGTCCACGTCCATTAGTGTGTGTCTATGTGCAAGCGACCATGTCAACCGCTCCACATGGCATGGCAACGCTCCTCAGTCTGAAAACGCAAACTCTAGCAGGCGACGGGCGCACGGTTTCAACACCATGTGACGGTCGTGCCGGTGCCGGCGCCGACGGTGCCGCCTCCGCCAAAGGCGGGTTAGGGTTTGGCCGTCTTCCCCGGATCTAGATCTCCGGCGGTAGGTTGGCCTGGCGGTGGGTTATGGTGGGTAGGCGGGGCTGCGAGACGGTGGGGGAGTCTTGTCGGTAACCGGTTGATGGATGCGGCAAATTAGCAGAGGTTGGGGTTGACGGGCGAGGGTGGAGGGCGGGCGGTGCAGCGAGGCGACATGTCGCCAGCGACCGTGGGCGGTGGTGCGAGGCGGCAGAGGGTGGGGTCGCATGCTCACGTGGGAGCGAGACCCATCGTGCAATAACTCTATCCGTCCGGAAATATCTCGTGGGTCTAGAAAGCCTCCATGCTCTTCAGTCTTCTCTTTTGAGTCTCCCTCGCCACAAGACAGCACCGTGGTTGCTTCCTTCCTCCCTCCCATCTATCATGGTCACGGTAGCTTCCTCACAACATCGCGTCTTACCATTATAAATCGCACACCAGTGGTGGAGTCAGAGCTAATAGTAAGAGGGCGGAAAATGAAGGTCTAGATCAGATATTCCTCAAATAAAGGACTACATTGCTCTCACTATGAATTAATCTTCAATGGCATATGTATTATTTAGGACTCTTTTTGTTATATTTCTGATTTTCTTTGTTTCTACTATTATCATGATTTTTTTCTAGTCTAAGAATTAGATTGTTGGAGGAAGGCGCCTCTAGCTTGCCCCCCCCCCGTGCCCGTCTCCCAACTTTCGCTCCGGGCCTGCGAGCCATAACCACCGCAGCGAAGGTTTTCCTCCCTGTCCCTTCTTTTCAGGTACCCTCGGTGAGACTTGGCTCGGGGGCCACTAACTACAGGGAAGGGTGCAAGACCGTTGGCGGGAAGGAGAACCCCCGACTGATGTGGCGAGGGTTCGCCAGAAGCCACGGGAGCGACCCGACAAGGAGCCGGCGGCGGTCCCATTCGCTCAGTTAGGGTTAGGAGTGGTTGGTCCCGGGTTACGGAGGATTATCTCATTGCCCACGGCCGTTGTATTGGCATTGCTGGTCAGTCGTCAACCCTTTTGTAATTTCAATACTTCCTAGGGTATGGGCTATAAATACCCTGGGACGCAGTTGTTCAGGAGAGGCCGCTTTTGGCAATTTAATGGGCATTTAATCCGCACTTATTTCTAGCGTTCCCTCCGGGATTCCCTCGCAAATCGCACCTGTATTGGTTTGATATCCTGTGGGAAACCCTCGGTGTCCCCCGCCTAGCCTCTAGCGAAGGTGGGACACTAGGAGTAACCCCACATAGATTAATTCGATGAAGGCTAGAGACCTAAGGCAAATTAATTAATTTTGTTCCCCTTTTTTGTAATATTTATTGTTTTTTGTCAAGTTTTTCATCCTCTTATATTATGTATCATAACACATATTTATTTCATTGTTGTCTATATTCTTTCCGTGCATGCATTTTCTTACGTATGATTGCTGTCGGCTTGAAGACCCTCCATGTCGTGGGTAACCTACCCATGACACTGGTATGCAGGTGCAGGCTTGCCGTTGGCTTCGGGTTCTGCTTTTTGCTCCAGAAGCTTTCCTGCCAAGATTTCTACGTTTAGTCACCGTCGACTTTGACTCCGGTTGGTCTTGCGGATGAATAATTCTGGCCCATGTCTGACGCGTTCCTAGAGGTGTGATACATATGTCGACCTCAGTGCTTGTTGCCCTCTACTCCAAAGTCTTCAAAGTCTTCCTGTGTGCATATCACTCATGACAAATTTCCACGATGTCGCTCTCAAATAATGTACCTCTCCGTGTGTATGCTCATACAACTGGCTGGCCACCACCCTGCAACCTATTTTTCTCAAATAAACAGGACTACATATCGTCACATTCAGAAGTTAGCAATCCTACAGATAGTTCAACGTCACCAGGTTCTGATTTCCTCTGCTCTTGCAAAACTGATGAACAGGGACATTCTGACTCCTATGGCTATATGTATTGACAGATAGTATTTGTTGCTTTCTTCCCGATTGAGCATGCAGGACAGTCGAGTTCTACACGTTGCGTTGATCAATCCTAATGGCTGCACAGATGGTCAGTTCTGCAGTGGCCGAGGAGGCAGTTTGCCAAGCCTTATCAAAATTGGCATCGTTTCCTTCTTGGAGGCGTGTCTAGGCTTTCGAGCTCCGCCGTTGCTCTCACGTCATCGGGCCTTGGCGTTGCTCCAACATGTGTTGGTTGTGCTCAGAGCTGGTTGGTAGAGTTCGTTGTTTTTGCTAGTTGGTTCTTGGTTTCTTGGTTTGAATTGCTCTCATGTGCTTTAGTTGTCAGCTAGTTGCTAGTGCAGTTGAGTTGCTAGTCTGGACGTATCCGACCAAGTTGGCTAAGGTTTGAGCAAGTAGTAGGAGGGGAGCAAGTAGTAGGAGGGTAAAGTCATTATTAGTTGGTTGGACAATGTAGTTGGTTGGACAATGTTCCAAAGTTTGTCAGGAGGAGTGTGCTCTCTCCCGGTTAGTAGTTTTTGGGCCCGGTTTTCACTAAAAAAACTGATGCGCACGACATCCATTCGGTGACAGCTAGATGAACTAAAGAGATTTTCATTGTTATGATGACCACATAGGAAGGTTAATAAGAAGCTAGATAAAGGGATGTGTAGTGTAGCAATAAGTAACATTAATTAACGCTTTGTGATATAACACACTACTATAAACTTGATTTTTAGCAACGGGAGTTTTTTAGAGGCCAACCGAGCTGCCTCTAGAAATGCATTTGTTGGGATGTCTGTTATTTTGAGCCGCCCCTAAAAATACCATTTTTAGTGGGCACTCTATTTTCAGCCATCTTTAGAAATCGATTTATAGAGGCAGCTCTATTTCCAGCCACCCATAGAATCTATTTCAGCCGCCTCTAAAAATAGGAGCTGCACAGTAATTTTTTTTTTCCAAACTACCTCGGATGGAGAAACGACCTGAACAAAAGCTGTAGATCTAAAAAATATGCAATTTTGTATTTGACAACTTTTTCATTTGAAATCATCTATGCATGGAAAATTACGTTTGAATTTCTCACATTTCAAATTCAAAATTTTCAAATTACCTTGGATGAAGAAACGGCCAAAACCAAAGTTGCAGATCTCAAAAAGTTATGCAACTTTATAGTTGTCAACCTTTTCATTTGAAATCATCTATGTATGAAAGATCTATGTTTGAATTTCTCACGTTTTGAAATGTGAAAATTTTCAAACAACCCCGGATGGAGAAACGACCAAAACAAAAAGTTGTATATCTCGAAAAGTTATGCAACTTTGTAGTTAACGACTTTTTTATTTGAAATCATCTATGCAGAAAATCTACATTTAAATTTCTAACATTTGAAATTCAAATATTTCGAGCGACCTCGAATGGAGAAAAAACAAAACTAAAGTTGTAGATACTGAAAAGTTACAAGACTTTGTTGTTAACAACTTTTTTATTTGAATTCGTTTAGGACTATAAATACTCATTTGAAATTGGATGAAGGTAAAATGAGGAGGACGAATATCCCAAATAGATACAAGTGTGTTATGGGAGGAGTGGTTAGGGGAAGAACAAGCGAGGCCTAAGGTTGTGCATGTTTTTCACGCGAATAGTTGCTGACTAGTGATGGTGCGCATGTGGCTATTGGGTCTCCCAGGATTAATTTTTTTATATTTTTTTGACCTGAATTTGTGATTTTCTGGATAAGCCGTCTCTATAAATCAATTTCTAGAGGCGGCTGGAGAACCACATCTACAAAATCGTACAAATTATTCATTTGTAGAGACGAGGCGGTTTGTCAACCGCCTCTATAGACGCATCACAGCCGCCTCTGAAGAGATTTGACCAATAATAAATAGCTAAAATCATATTTAACTGACAGCTATACCACAGGCGTTATTTGACTCATGAAATAGTGATATTGCGAATATCTTTTTTTGAGGAAGTAATATATTGCGAATATCAAAGTTGAAGTATATTTTTTGGGTAACAACACGACACATGTACATACTTGTATTCTACTTTTATTAGTCCACCGTCGACTAGATTGCTCGGTCCTGTGTATGGAATTCTAGCGCACAATTGGACATGCTGCCCACACCTGACGCGATCCTAGCTAACTTCCATTAGCAAACTTCCATTGCCCACAATCGACGTCTTCCATTTGGTCCCTCTCACAAATGAAGACCTCTCAATATGTATGGTCACAACTGACCGGCTGGGCAGGATAGATTCCCCAACTCTTGTGTCTCAGTTGCTGTGGTGTCGACTTTCTGAGACCCTACACAGCTACTTCAAGTGTTCAAACAAGCAAGGTTTTGATTTCCTCTCCGCACTTGCAGTTTACAAGATCAATCACAGAATTTAGACTGATGAACATGGACCATCTGACTCATATATGTATGCAATATTTTGCTTTCTTTCTGTGCATGCAGGACAACCGATTCTACAGGTTGCTTTGATTAGTCTTAATGGCAGCAGAGATGGTCGGTTCTGCGGTGGCCCAGGAGGCTGTTAACTAAGTCTTATCAAGAATCAAGGAGGATTATGCGGAGAAGTCAGATGCAAAGGAGCACATAGAGAGGATGGAGATGGCCCACATCAAGCTAGAAGCTGCCCTTGAGGCAGCCAAGAAGTGGAACATCACCAGCGCGCCACTGCTGCGCTGGCAGAGCAAGCTCAAGCGTGCCACACAGGATTGCAACCACACTTTGCGCCGGTGCAGGCAGCGATTACAAGAAGAGGAAGAAGTGCAGCTAGCGGTACAGAGCTCCTCCTTTCCTAAGAGGATTGCTCATACTGCTGTCATTTGTTTCGTCAATCTTTAGTAGCGGTAACGACGACAAGCTCAGAGGATCCACCGTTGTCCGGCGATTCGAGCGCTTTGCAAATGGTGCGACCGAGTTCTTGAGGTACTGGAGCTTGGTGGCACACCATGCAGATACATGTTCTCCGTGCCTCTTTTACGCCATCTTCTCGCTGGCAAAGGAACAAAGTATTGTTTTGTTCGTGGGGGCCAACATCTCTCACTTATTCTACAGCCCATAAGTCTACCCGACAATGGGATGGGGGGGAGCTTGGCATTCTTACTTGAAGATGGCAATGTGCCATAGAATAATTTCCTTCTTTCCCTCACCTTACGGCTCTCTGAGAGTACTGTTGGGGTTGTAGTCAGATGCCTGCAGCTGTTCATTCCGTACTTGAGCTCAACAGCCGAGACTGTGAAGACAAAGCTGACCCAGATGCCAATGCAAGACTTGTGTTGGGTGTTCGATGCTTATTCAGTTTATGGCTGTGATGAACAACAGAATAGACTTCGCACCATGTCTTCTAAATGGTTTCGACCAAACCCATTTTGTTGTCAACAACAAGACCATCCCATGCACAGAGCTCCTCTTCAAAATCATTGCCATGTGATATATACTTGGAACCAGTTTTCCAAGTGTATTTGCTAGGACATGTTACACTATCAGTTGGGAACAATAGGCTGAGTGCAGTCCTGGATGGCGAAAGCCAAACAAGGCCCACGAGAGACTTTCCATGTGTGAAACTTGGAGCACACTTCTGGCCTCATGCCTCTTTTGAAGATTTGTCACCTACTGTCGGAGGTTCAGTGTCAGAGATAATCAACGATGAAGCCAAACAATGTGGCATGTATGCAAACATTTCCTTTGAACAGCTGGGCGAGATCACGATGCCAAAAGCAGTAGATTGCCTTGGTAGGAATGTGGAGGCTACCTCATATCAGATGTTGTGGAAGTCCAAGCATGGAAGCGCGTACCTTCTGGTCGAGAAGACCTCATGGAGAGCAACTACTAGGAAGGACAGAGTTGGAAAACACCGTAAGCAACGGCAGGACAAGAAGGTTCCAGTTCAGGGATGGACCGCTGCTAACAGTGAGTTCAATAGCTCGTGGATTGCCCACACGCCTGCCCAGTTGCAGGGCTCGTTCGTCGACTATTGGATTCAGAAACAAAAGCCATCCACACTACCGTTGTTATTCAAAAATAATGCCTGCGTCCATGACTGTCCAATCACGATGTTGTCTTTGCAAGATCACAGTTATTTGGCGAGGAAGCTCAAGATGTCCAGCACGTTAAACCCCTTACGGGTTTCCACTTGCTTGTACTAGCTTGATGTACATAAAAAAGTTCAGCTATTTGTGTGTGTTGCAAATATAAGATTATCTTGGGTGGACCTATAAAATGTAATACTCTCTCTATTCCAAATTATAAGATATTTTGACATTTCTAGATATGTTGCTTTTATTATATATCTAGACATAGTGTATCATAACATTCCTCGGTCCTTTCACGCTTGTGGGCCACGTTTGTTCCCAATGTGTGGCCGGTTTCTCGTGGGGCTGATCCACACATGTAAGTAATGTCAGCGTACATGGTAAAGCATACGGAGGGTTTCATTAGAGCCTATGCTGATCGTCTGATTGAAACATTGGCGAAGGATCTGTAAAGTATTGAAGTTGAGAGTACAAAGTTTATTTATAGTAGGCTTTTGCTCCAATACTCCTCTTTCAAAAAAATCACACGCATCTCAATGCAGCTCAGCTAATTAATTAAATATTTTCTTGATCAATTTTCGCCTGGGTCTCGCAAGCTTGTTCTCGGCCCGCCAAGCGTAGACCCAAGCTGAACTCATGTCTACTCGATCCCCCTTCCTTCGGATCCCGTTCATCGGTTCATCTCTTCCATTTCCGTGTGAGAGCCTGCGCAGGCGAGGCTTTGCGACGACTCATCCATCGGAGGATTCTTTGCTTGCAGCCAGCAACTCCTCCATTCCCTTCCTCGACAGGGGATTCCATTCGATTTCCAAAGAGGAGGTTCGGTGGCGCTGTCCTATTTCGCGTGAGCAAGTCCGCGCGACTGTGCCACTAAGTTGAAGTATGTGTTGGTTGTAAACTCCCTTAATAATTTTTATTTACAATGTTATTTCTGTCTTAACACATGACTTCATTAAATCCGTGCAGGGGCCATTGGGTCTATATGTACATTTGGCTCTACGATGCACAGATTTTGGTCCTTGACTCCGCAGATTTCTCACTGGGCAGTTATCTGAAATTCATCAATCTTTTTGAACAGTAAGTCAAGATTTGCATGCGTGCTTTTCAACATTTCTATATTATCTACGCGAGTTTGAAAATGACTTGGTGAATTCATTCGAGCTCTGTAGGACATACAAGTGGTATAAGCTCCATGGTGGACGGTACGATTTAAAAAAAACCAGAAAACCGCTAACCACGCGGAAGAAATATCCGGTAAATTTTAAATAAGCATACTTATATTTGCTTTGTATATATGTACACGTAGCAACTATGTAACCACTTGCCAATTCTTATATAGTGCCACAAGCAACTACCAGGATCGGTGCACTGTGGGTATTATGTGTGCGAGTTCCTCAGACAAAATGGGAGATACACCAACAACCCTAAGAAAGTAAGTAATAGTCATATATGAAGTTTTTTTCATTACTGATGCCTTCTCCGTATTGGTTAGTTGTAAATCTTATTATTTTTGCAGGTATACAAGTGCATTCCCATCGATAAACGCCTCGACAATGGAGAGCTCATGAACATTTGCGAGGACTTTAGCCGGTTCATCATGAAAGAAATAATTCACTTCGATGGGAAGTATTTTGATCTGGAGTCGGAATTAGCTCAACCACAGTACTGAGATCTCGTAGATGTTGCTAGGCTAGAGCTGCACCACGAAGATTATTAGATGGGACCTAGCTATGAGTGGAAAAAACTGTATTGTAACATTATTATTAGGGTGTGATGACTATGGTAGATTGTATTAAATATTGCTTTTTTCATGCATGCAAATATAATTTTATGTGATTATGGGTTCGATGCAATTTTTAAAAATAAAAACAATTCACTAGCGGGAAATATGTGGCCCCAAAATTTGAATTTTTAAACACAATACATTGGCGCCTCTCGTAACAAACCGCCTCTGAAAATCTAATTCCACAAGCGTCGGCTTTATGTGAACCGCCTGTGTAAAATATGGTACACTGACAGTTCACTTAAGAAAACTGTTAGTGTTAATCTAATTAACACTAGCGGTTGCTTTACACCAACCGTCAGTGTAAATCTAATTAACACTAGCAGTCGCGTTACGGCAGACGCCAGTAAAAATCTGTTAATACTGGCGCATCCAAAGTAACCACCTGTAGTATTGTTGATTTATACTGGCCTTTCACACTGGCGGTGGGATCAAACACCAGTAGAAATGGCTCTAAAACCGCCAGTGCTGGGCTCCGTTGTACCAGTGAGCCGCACATCAGAACGAAATGATTCTTTTGAGATCGTAGAAAAACAAAAGATTGAACTTACATGTTTATTGGTCCATATATATGTGTGTTGCTTGACTACTAATTACTAAAAATAACTAATGACTAGCTACCAGTACCAAGCATCTATGTGACAATGTGAGGCACATTGCTAGCTAGTCTAGGTACATGACCACCCTTCAATCTGCCGATCGTTGCTCCTTGGGCTGAATTTGTTGGCAAGCGCCAAGTTGTGTGACTGCTAGTTGGAGTTGAGATTGCTCTTGCGTAACTTGCGCTCGTCAGAAAGTTTCTTGGCGAAGTGCGCTAGCGCCTCTGCGTTTGTGCCCTCGCCGCCACAGGGCTCGTACACCCCAGTGTCGATGTTGACTCTGGCCACTGGCTTCTTGAGCAGGTCCTGGCCGATCCCGATCAGAGACTCCATGTTGTCCTTGGTCGCAATGTCCACTGACGATGTGTTCCCAGTCAAAGTGTCATCCTACATACATTCGTCCAGTAGCATCGAACATCGATGATCATCGATTTTATATCCAGAACATCTTATGCTTGAAAGAGAAGGTGTATCCTATAAATATTACCTGAATGCGAAGGTAGTTCTTCTCACAGTGGAGGGCCTGAAAGAGCACGGCCGCATGGATGTCAACCATGTCAGAACTGGCATGGGAGAAGATGTCGATGATCGGAGTGAATCCACCATTGTAGAGCCACTGAATGAGGCCCCATTTCGCGCACTGCGGCGCTGTGTACTTCTCCGCCTGCTTGGCCGACCCAGTCCCGACGGAGATGATGAGGTAGTTGGTGTACTCGGTGGGCCTGCCGGCGTTGAAGTCCGGGTTCCGGCGGAGCACCTCCTTGGTGAGCATGGACATGGCGACCATGGTGGGGTTGTTGGCCGCGACGCCGCCGTCAATGAGGTGGTACTCCCGGGACCTGCCATCGGCGGCCTCGGTCTTGAAGAAGTGCGCGGGGAAGTAGGTGGGCGCCGCCGACGTACTGATACAGATGTCGGAGAGGTGCGCGTTCTTGAGGGCGTCGTTCTTGGCCTCGTACGTGGAGAAGATGATGGGCTGCAGGTACTTGACGTCGAACGCCGGCACGATGATGTTGGTGACCGTGTCCGCCACCTTGATGTCGTGCGTGAGGCTCTTGATCTTGTCGTGCAGGAACACGCCGTCGTACTTGGGACCCCTTACTGAACCGAGCAGATTCGCCACCGGCGTCAGGAACCCGGCCCTGCAGTGCACCACCATCACCACAGTATAAATTCGCCTGTCCCGTTAGGTAGCAAGAGTTGGTGGATAGATGCCAATGCCATGCGACTTGTTGTAAGGGACACGACAGGAGGTGACGAGGAACAGGTGCATCAATGAAAGTGACAGCCACCAAAGGAAAAGGAAGAACAGATGGATGAACAGAACGGCGTTTCTATACTTTTTCTGTGGGAAGATGTTGGGCCCGTTCTCGAGGTAGAACGTATTGAGGTCCTTGGCGGTGAACAGCGGCCGGTTGTTCTCGTCCGGTGCCGCCAGCATCGACGTCAGCAGCGCGCCGGTGCTCGTCCCGGCGATCACGTCGAAGTAGTCGGCGATCCGAGCATCTGGGCCGTCCAGCTCCTGGAGCTTCCCCTCGAGGTATGCGATGATGGTCGCTGGGATGAGGCCGCGGATGCCGCCGCCATCGATGCTCAGAATCGTGATGAGCTTCCCTGTCGACGGTGGCGGCTGCGGCACGGTAGCGCAGTTGGCCGTGCCGTTGCTCTCCATGTGTCTGAAACTTAACTGGACAAGGAGATCGATCTAGTAGCTAGACTAGAAGCAAGAGAATCCAAGGAAGGAGTGCTCCGATCCTCGCTTCTGTAAAAAGGTGTAGCCGTGTAGGTGAGTGTTTCTTGGATCTTGTGTGCTCTGGATGACTGGATCCGCGGGCTCTGGCAAGCTATTCCTAAGATGGTCACAACTCACGAGAGAGTATGAATGGTGAAAATTTCACGTTTTTTATACGTAAGAATTATTAATTTCTCTCTTTCTAGTCACATACGCCGGCAGCAGTGATATAGGTCTTTCTCCCTTTCCTCGCATGCTTTTCCCATGTTTCATGTCTTCAAGTTCCTATTTGGATGAGAAGGAAGTGCCACGGAATATCCATGATTGCTTCCGATGTGGATGATGGTCACCGGCCGGTAGTATTGTAATGGTCCAAAGTTTCGCCCATGAGTTTCTTACACGCGTGAAGCATAAAAACTAAACCTTTGTTAGGTTTCCGTACTCGCGTTGGATAAAAAGTGACAACTCAATTGCCCCGTTCGCTGGTCTGAAACTTGGCTGAAACTGGCTGGTTTTGTGAGAAAGAAACACTGTAGCGGCGGGTTGATGAACAGTATTCGCTGAGGAGGATCAACTGGCTGGTTTGGTTTTACTAGACCAGCGAACGCGAATGTTTATATTTCTTGGACAAAAAAGGTAGAGTATATATATACGGTGCTGTTTATTTTTGCAAGGACTATTTCGCGTGAGCAACTCCTCCATTCCCTTCCTGATGGACGTCCGCTGCCGGCTGCTACACTACGTCAAAAAGCATTTCTAGGGGCGGTTGTAGACCATTTGTAGGGGCGGTTTGCCCACCCGCCCCTACGCAAGGGTCTCTACAAATCATGCATTTGTAGGGGCGGTTCCCAGGCCGCCCCTACAAATCGATTTGTAGGGGCGGCTCTTATTACCAGCCGCCCCTACAAATCGATTTGTAGGGGCGGCTGTAGTACCAGCCGCCCCTACAAACAGGTATTTGTAGGGGCGGTTTAATCTAGAACCGCCCCTACAGTACGTTTTCCCGCAAAAAAAATCAAATTTTCAATTCAAAATCACTTTGCCGAACGTCCCACAACCAACGTTCCGAACCGCGTTCGCGTTGCCGAACGCCCCGCGACCAACGTTCCAAACCACGTTCGCGTTGCCGAACGCCCCGTGACCAGCGTTCGCGTTGCCGAACACCCCGCGACCGCGACTACAAGCATAAGAGTATTCTATAAACTACAATTACAAGTCTAATTCACATGAATATATACAATCCATCATTAAATATACAAATTCCATACACATTGTTATCAACGTCCTAGAGCTAGCCTTTCAGTCTCACGAAGGTGTTGGTACTGAGGATTTGTACCTAACTCAGATTCTCGGTCATGATAGGCGCCTCTGACGTGTACAATCTGGTCCAATATGAAGTTGCAAAGGTCGCCGACGAGCTCTAAGAGTTGGTCATCCTTGTATGGGTCTCTTTTCATTCCTTTCTCTTCTCTCCACTACAAGAAAACAAGTTTCAGTTTAGTATTTCATACCATTTACGAAGTTTTTATACTACGGGTGAAGAGGTTCAAACTTACCCTTAAGGGGTGTCTCCTATAGGCACCGGTGTTACCCATCATAGAACATATATAGTATCCACAATGTACACTCCCAGACTTCTGCTTGGGGCACTGTGTGTTTTGCATATGAAAATGTTAAGTAATGCTTTTGACAGCCATGTAACGGAGTACTGAAGAAGTAAGTTACACGTACCGCACATAGTGTTTTTATAGCCAGCTTTTCCTTCCTTGCTGGATCATGACTTCCATGATGATTAGTGACATAGAACCTAAATGCCCTGTTCGAATTATTTTAGCAAATACAACTTGTTAGTATCCAAAAGTGAACGTTACAAGTATGTATACAAACATATAAGCTAATGAGGATTGTCGATATGTATACGTCTTGAGAATCGATATGAAGTCTTTGTATGTCACCGTGTCCTTATCTAATGAATCAAAGACCCATGCCATGCTCCTCCCGACATCGACGGCTATACAAATCCAGTGGTTGCTGCATGGATTTAATCATAGAACTAGATAAGCCCTTTTGCATCGAATGAAATATATTGAACAAAGCTTTAAGTATAGAGTTGAGCTTACTCGAAGTTGTATGGTAGCCATATAGTAGAGCGGTGTTGGAGATTTTTGAAAGCCAAGGCAATGTATGCCGCAACCTTAAGGGACTCTTCACTTAGCTTCGCACTACGGATGCGCTCTTTCTCCCGAAGAGTCTTTGCAACTGCTAGCTCTTTGGCATCCAGTGTCCACCGTTTAGGGTAATTAAAATTTGTTTGGGCTATAGCTTGAGGGTCTGCATACCCGGCTTTCACACTTGGCATTTGTTTGACAATGTGCACTTGCATTCTACAAATCATGGCGTGGGTTAGTTACAACAAAATTCAAAGATTACATTCATATCATATTGGGAGGACAAGGACTTACAGGCACCACGTGCGAATTAGATTCATCTCCATTTCTCCCAGGTGAAAGCATGTGTGCATGTCATTGAAGTCAAAGACAATTTTCTCGGCTGGGCTTCCAAATGTGCCGATGGGAAAGCATGCTTGTATGATATCTATGCTTGTTGGGAGAACACGCAAGTACCAATCATGGAACCTTCTCATTCCAAGTGGTAGGCGCTAGATGTCCCGATTTGGTAGGAAGGGCTTGCCTCTTTCATATTTTTTCGGGCAATCCTTTGACCATTTGATGGCATCAACATTTGGATACTGCTTTGCAATTTGGTGGAGTTTGCTACTGACGGCCTCCTCAGAACCCCATGATGGGACTTTTTTAACTTGGTTTTCAGGCTTGAACTGATCATGGGAATACCACTTGGACACCGACGAGACGTCTTTGATCGGAACATAAACTGGCCTTATGTTGATTGGAATCTTCTTTTGGAGTTCCCATTCAGGCACATCCTCATCTTCTTGTGCATCACCTTCTTCAGGAGGCACTCGTTGTTCATGTATCGGTTGTGCTTGTTGAGAAGACTGTGGCATCTCATGATGCACTTGGCCGGTACAAGCTGGAGAAGGTTGTGGCATCTCATCAGGCACATGCTCGATAGGAGGCGGGGAAGAATATGGCATCTCAGGAATGTGGGGGTCACGAGACGGTGAAAATATCTCCCCGGCCTCAACAACTCGCTCCAAATTTGGGAGAGGGGGAGGCGGCGAAGAAGCAGTCAATATAATGTCCCATTTGTGCCAAAGGATGAACTGCCCCATAACGTCTCCGAGTAACACCAGCCCCTCGGGAGTTGCGTAGTCTATCCTCCACTGCATGAACTCGGGCTTCACTGTATGCACCTCGACCCTAGTGTAGTCCGGCGGTATCTTATTATTGTGGTGTAAGCCACCGGGAGGATGTGCCACACCCGTTGCCACCTCCATCACAGTGTTCTGCCGGCCGCTGAGAAACACCAAGGTGCAACTAGTAGGTTCCCGTATGAGATCGACTAGGGTTGTGGCTACAGTGGAACCTTGGCTGCTAGGAACTTTCGGAGGGCTGCCAACTAATGCCAGTTCTCCCGGCGGCGTCACTAATATACGTGGCTCCGTAGACATTCCTTGCTCCTCCAGCGCCTTCGCAACTAGAGCCTTCACTTGGAGCTCAAGACTAGTCTCCCGGTCTCGGCCATGTTTCTTGTACATGTGCCTGTCCTCTTCGAATCCTTGCTTCCAGGTCATCCTTTTCCCTAGCCCCCTGGTGCGGCCTGTGTGCTCCTTGTTTCCCAAGCCAAGGCTAAGCTCGTTCCTCTCTCTAGAAGGATTGAATGAGCCCGTCTCTTTGTCTTCAGCATATTTTAGTATCCTTGATACCGCCTCTTGGGTCTCCGGCTTATCAAACTTAAGATTACTGCCGGATGGTTCTGTACTCCTCGCATATATCCAGTTCCTTGAGCGTACCTTCAAGTTCGTCACATCGATATTCCCAGCAGCTGTGGCCTCTTCATCCATCTTCCTAAATTGCTCTTCCTTGGCATAGTAGCCACCGAGGCCTAGATGATGGTGGTGTTTGTTCCTCTTCGCCAGCTCGGTGTTACGGGCACTGAGCTCCAAAGCCTCCGCTGAAGTCTTCTGAGCCACGAGCTCCTCCCATTGACTAGGAGTTATTTTGCCGAACTCGTTGAAGGGAGTTAACCCCTTTTGGATATACTTCGTGTTGAGCTCCGACCTCCAACGTCGAAATGACTCTCCCATCATCCTGATAGCATTTTTTTACCAATTCGTGCTTACCCTCCGGAAATCTAAAATTGACCTTCAGCTGCCTATCCCATAGTGCATTCTTTATGTTCTTTGGTACCTCTTTCCAGTTAGGGATTGCTGGGTTCAATTTATCTCTTACTAGGGCCCCGATCGCATTACGGAATCGTCCTCTTAATTCCTTCGGCTCAAGGATCTCCCCTGCTAGCCCAACCTCCGTTATCACATAGCAAGCCTTATCTGGATATAGATTTCCTTTTCTATCCCCTCATTTCCTCTTAGGCTTGGTAGTCGTGGTTGTGTCTTGATTTTGTGGAGCAGAGGCATCGTGATCCGTCTCTGTGGTTGTTGCCTCTGCTCTCCTTTCCTCTACTCCGTCTTGTCCAGCGAGATGTTGCGGACGTCGACGTCGTCTTTTCTGAGTTTCAGGAGGGACCTGTATATAGGACAGGTCAAAGTGTTAGCAGAGGTAACACAGCCAAAGCTTTAGCAAAATTTACAAGCTAAGGCTTCTTCCCTACCTCCTCGTTCGGGTCAAAATCCTTGTCCAAATCTTCCTCCGTTGGCCTCCTTCTTGCTTCAGGTGGGAAAGGATCCTGGGGACTTTCATATCCCTCTTCTGACTCATCATCCTCTTCTTCTTCGCCTTCAGCAGCCTCTCCTTCGGGGCCTTCCTCCTTGTCACACTCCTCCTGAGTAAGCATCACTTCTAGATCCTTTTCTACCTCGTTATCGAACTGTTCCTGAGTAAGCTGGTCCTCTAGTGCTTCCTCCTCAAGGGTTGGCTGCTCATCATGCTCGGGGCATCGAGCTGCACTGTCTGTTGTCCACGACATTATTTCGCGCTTTGTTCTAAAAGATGCAAGAAAGTGTGCTTTAGGTATGCGAGAAGGTATAAGAAATCAAAAAGGTCTATAAACCAAAGTAGTCCTATAAAACAACAATATAAAAAAATGAGAAGTAGCAGTGGTAGAGGCCTCAGAAACATGTCAATCATCATCTGATCTTGAACTTGGAGCATCAAGGCATCATAACAGAGAAGAGAGGAGAAGGTAATGTAGGGGCGGCTGCTAATGATGCCAAGTTCCTCACAAGTTCTTGATCATCAGCTCATATTTCATATAATGTATGGACTTAGACAATTTCATCATCGACAAAACAAAGGAGGGGAGAGGAGAGGGAAGATTTGGCAAAAAAAAAAGCAACAGCTGCTTAACAAACACAGAGAGGAAAAGGTGTAAAAACAAGCAGCTGCTGCTTCCCAAACATAGAGGATAGGAAATATGGCAAAAATAGAGGAGAGGGGAGATTTGGTAAAAACAGCAGCTAATGCTTCCAAAAAAAGCAACAGCTGCCATACTGCCATCAGAAGTAGTAGACAATAGTAGTAGGGAACCTGTTATCTAAAAAAAGTAAGCAAGAACAGAAATATACTGTGTAAGTCTATAAATAACAAGGTGTAGATAAGCAAGAACATGCACTTATATAGAGAACAGAAATATACTGCCATCAGAAGTAGTAGGTAAAGGTGCTAAACTCATAGAACATGCACTTATATAGAGAACAGTCACAATAAACTGTATAAAAGAAGAAAAAGAATGTGTAGCAGCCAGCAAGTACCAATCAAGAAGCAAAACGCTAAAAATGTAGCACTAGCATAAAAAGAAGACAAATCTGCATGTGGGTTACTTGATAAAACACTAGATCACCTTTTTCCAGCACATGGCTATGACAGAGACCACCCAGGGCAGGAAGACGGGCCATGCTCTAAAAAGACATATACTCCTTTCTAATCATACTACTACTGTCATACCCTTGCACAGTACAGTAATTACCCAATCTAGTCATAAGCGTGTTGCCTTCCAATCTAGACATTGTCAACACAAGGAATGACCTCTATTATACATACACAGCATCTGAAGGATCACCCTAGATACGCGTCTGGCTTGACTACACCGGCAAGATAAGGACTCAAATAGACCATACATTCTATTTAAGGCAAACAGACATCAAATAAACAGACATCAAATAAACCGTACATTTAATTTTGCAGCGCTAAACTTCATACGAGCATGAATAAAGCGACTTGAACTTTTGCGTGGACACTGGACTAGAACACTTTGCAGTGGCAAATTATACATAATTGTTCCTATAAAGAAACCCATCAACAATGTGCAAGGGTAACTGCTTTGAGTGTTCACAAATTGGTCTTTTACTTGTATATAAGTTAGTCAAGGATCACCACTAAGCATGGCCCTTTGCAAGTAAACTCACACTATTGCAAATGATGCTTGATGATGTAAATTTAACAAAGAAGAGCAATTTAACAAAGATTTTACTCCCGGTTATAGCTTTTGTGCTGCTACTCACATTCACAGCCCTTGTCTGGACATGTAAAAGAAGAGGTACATAGAAAAAGACCCCTTATTTTCAGAAATGTAGTTTAGTCTGTAAATGTACCTACAGGCATGGATACCGTTGTGAAGAGTAGAAGCAAAACGGAGCAGGTGGAAGGCCCAATCTTGTAAATGCAAAGGAAAGCTAGAGTGTACAGTAAACATGAAAAAGAGGAGCATACCATTGTACAAGCCCTCAGGACACAACACAGCAGCGCAGTTCGTGCATAAACTCCATGATCAGCAAGTTGTTCAAAATAATGAGTAGTAGGTTCATAATGTAAATACAAACTAGTGTGCGTGTGCGTGTTTGTTTTAGTTTTGGGAAGGGATGAGTTGTGAATGTCAATAAAGGGTAGAGTAAATTTCTTAGATCTACATATATACTTGTGCAATACTATCATAGAATTGGAATTTTTAAGAAAACACTATGTACTACCTCGGGTGACAAAAAAGAGATGTCATTTTGGACAATGACGAGCCTCCAAAGTTTTATTCTTTTGGCTACCATTAATTTATATTGGAATACATAATCATGGAATAATTGTTGAAACAACACTTAGCATATGATTTCCATTCCTAATATTTAACTTTGTGTTGTGCTTGTTTGGACAATATGTTAACCAAGTATACTATGTTGAAATGTCTACGGTCTGTTAAAAGTGTTGTGGGACGAATGTTTTTCTGTTTTGAAACAATTAGCAGCAGCTCTGCCATATCACATAAGAAGGGGAGGAGGTCCAAGTTTTGCAAGGTTTCACGCCTAGACTCAAGAGGCGCATACGTATTGCAAGGTGAGAATTTGGGGGAATTTGACGTGGCAGGCAGCCCACTGGCCAAGCAAGGACGAAGTGCAGGTACAAATGTATAGTGCTAGAATGGAATCTCAAGACCAAGAGGAGGAGGGCGGGGCGCCGTTATGGCATGACATGACATGAGGCCATGAGCATAAAGGAACTGAAGACAAGAAGAAGGTTCAAGGGACGGAACAAACCTGAGCCGAGGCCCCTAGCGCGCTGCCGCAACAATGGTGTTAATAAAACCATACAAATAAAACCAATGCTTGTTAACAAAAGCTTGGATTACTTCCTCTTTGGTACATTCAATTGTCATATTTGTTAATAAAACCATACAAATAAATATGCGTATGTTCCTAGTGATATGCCTTCTTTCATGTTATTCTCATCAGACTCGTCAAAAAAATCAATGCTTCAGGGAAGGCAAGGCAAGTCAATCACAATCAGAACTTCCGGGAAGCGAGGTCTGTCATGGTAGAATCCTGGAAAACGATGTGGACCCAGCAATCAGCCCCAAGAACAATCTGGGGCACGGGTCGTCGGCGTGCGGGGGAGGGCGCCGGGGGCCGGGTGGCGGGAGGGGGAAGGTGCGGCAGGGGGGAGGGGCCGGGGCCGGGGGCGGGACAGGGAACGCCGGGGGTGGTAGGGGGGGGGGGGGAACGGGGGGGGGTGTCGGGGTGGGGGACGGGGGGGCGGACGCGGGGAGGGCGCGGGGGGGTTGGCGCGCAGGGGAGGGAGTCGGGGGGCGGGCGTGGGATGCCGGGGGTTTGGCGCGCTGGGGGGCGTTCGGGGGCCGGGCGAGGTACGGCGGTGGTAGGATGCGGGGCGGGCGCCGGGGACCGGGTGCGGGTGTGGGCGGGCACGGGACCGGCGGCGGAAACCCTAGGCAGCCTGATGGCGTCGGAGGAAGAAGACAGCGCCCAGACGATGACTCCCGTGCGCTTCCTCCTATTTATACTAGGTACCATTTGTAGGGGCGGTTCCTGATCCAGCCGCCCCTACAAATGCATTTTTAGGGGCGGTTCCTGATCTAACCGCCCCTACAAATATTTTCTATTTTTTAAATTATAAATTCTATATTTTTTATATCATAAAAACACAAAGTAATATAAAAGAATTGTGTATATACACAAATATAATATTTTGTATTATTCTATATATGAAGAAATATATATATAAATAATTGTAGTCAAAACAATATAGAAAACAAAAAAACAAAAATTAAAAATTTGAATTTTAAAACTTTGAATACAATTTTATGACGTTAAATGAAATAAAATAAAAATGTTGTAAACATAAAAGTTGTATAACTCATCAACATGTACAACTTTTATTTTGGTCATCTTGTCATGTGACTTTGTTTGAACGATTCAAATTTTGAAATTCAAATAATTTCAACTTGAAACAATATTTTGAAAGAGTAAATGATTTCATATGAAAAACTCATGAATACCAAAGTTGTAGAACTCATCAATATGTACAACTTTTATTTTGATCATATTTTCATTTGACAAAATTTGAACAGTTCAAATTTTGAATTTCACTAAATGGCAACTTCAAACAAGATTTTGAAACCTTAAATGATTTCAACAATAAAAGTCGTGAACATAAAAGTTGTTGAACTCCTCACTATCTTACACACGTACATAAATATATAGTCTCACACGCATGCATAAATGAAGTCTTACAAACACACACTTACACAAACACTCCACGTTCAACAACTAGCTAGCCCGCTGTAACGACTTTCCCTTTGACACCTTTTCGTTCCCATGGCATTATGTCTTTGGGGAGGTTCTTTTCCACAACACTGATCATCTTAGGAAAGTCTATGAATAGCGGCATCTCATCGTAGTTATTGTAAGCTTCAACATCATCCACGCCATCAACTCCAATAATGTGTTGTTTCCCGGAGGCAACCACGTGCTTTGTCTTCTTCTTCGGGGGGAGGTTACTTTGTGGGTCAGACATATAGAAAACTTGTGCGACACGTGAAGCGAGCACCCAAGGGTCATCTTGGTAGCCTAGATTCTCGAGGTCCAGGACTCTCAATCCGATCTCGTTCAGTTCGTGTTGTTTGATCCAGCGGCATCGAAACAGGGCCACCGTTATATCCCTTCCATAGTCAAGTTTCCATATCTCTTCAATGATGCCAAAGTATTGGATCTTTCGTCCTAATCCATCGAGAGCCTCTATTCGAACGCCGCTGTTTTGGTTCACATATTTACTATCCTTTGCGTGGGTATAGTACGTGTACCCATTGATGTCATAAGCATTCCAAGATGTCACTTGTCTTGATGGCCCCTCCGCCAACCTACTGATGGTAATAGAGTCTATGGTTTCTCCAGGCGGTATGTTTTGGTCCTTCAACGATGTAGTTAGTTGTTGCTTGTGCTGTTTCATGACCCAATCATCCGAACGGCCATTTCTCTCCGCCATAATGATAGCCAAGTGTTCATCAATATACGGTTGCATCAGTTGTGTACTCTGCAAGACACTGTAATGCGCCTAACTCATCTCTTTGTAATCATGGTCGATGAACACTTTTCTACCACTGGTGCCCTTCCCAGCCAGCCTACCCTTGTGACGAGAATCGGGTTTATCAATCCCTTTCTGTACTTTTAGATACTCTTGACAGTACTCGATGACTTCTTCAGTACTGTAACCCTCTATCATGGAGCCCTCTGGGTATGCTCGATTATGCACGTATCGACTTAAAACCGACATGAACCGCTCATAGGACCACATTTCATGCAAGTAGCAAGGGCCAAGCGCCTGTATCTGATGAACCATGTGAATCATGAGATGTGGCATTAAATTAAAAAAAGCAGGAGGTAAACACATCTCCAGTTGGTTTTGTGTCTCCACCACAAATTCATGTAGGTCACTCAGCTCTTCCTTGCCAATCGTCTTCTGTGAGATCTTCGAAAAGAAGTAGCACATGCGGGTGATGGCCATTTTCAAGAACTCTGGCTTTATAGCCCTGATTGCAATAGGTAGAAACACTGTCAGCATCACATGGCAATCGTGAGCCTTGCAGTGTGTTATTGACAAGTCCTTCATCGACACTAGCTTCTTCACATTTGCTAAAAACCCAGTCAGGACTTTGATCCCCCTCAGGAAAGTGCATATAGCTCTCTTCTCGTCTGGTGTTAGGTTGAAGCATGCCACAGGCATAGTGTATTTTCCATTAGCCTCAGGTACTGGGTGAAGCTGTGGCATCATGTTTAGCTGCACCATGTCTTTCCATGCTTTCAGACCATCCTTTCACTTGCCTGTGTCCATCAAGGTAGCAATGAGACTCTCAAAGATATTCTTCTGCACGTGCATAGCATCAATGGCATGGGGGACCTCCAAGTCTGGCCAATAAGGCAGATACTGAAAGAAGATTGATTGTTTCTTGAAAGGTACGCCTTCGACAGGAGGTGTGCTTCTATCTCTATTCGTCCCATCCGGATTCTTCTTTCCATAGACGATGCGTATGTTTTTCACCATTCTGTACACATGTTCTCCGTTATGACGTCTCTCCGGAGGGGGTTCAATCTCTGGGGCGTTGTCATAAAATCTAAAGAACAATTTGCTGCGGTACTTGTGACTTGTCTTTAAGAAGCGTCGGTTCCTTAGGTAAACTATCTTCTTGGATGCATCCAGGTACACCCATGTAGTACCATCCAAGCAAACCAAGCATCCCGTCTTCCCTTTGATCTGTCCAGACAAAGCAAACAGCGCGGCGTAATCATTGGTAGTAACAAATATTATTGCTCTACATATGAAGTCCTCCTTTCGGAACGCATCGTACATCTGCTCCCCATGCCTCCATAGCCTCTCCATTTCTTGCATCAAGGGCTCGAGGAACACGTCTATATCAATGCCTGATTGTTTAGGGCCAGAAATAAGAATAGTGAGGAGAAGGTACTTTCTCTTCGGACACAACCATGTTGGGATGTTGTACATGGTCAAGATCACTGGCCATGTGCTGTGGTTGCTCATCCTCTCATTGAAGGGATTCATTCCATCGGTGCTCAGGCCAAACCGTACATTCCTTGGGTCATCGCTGAATTCTTTGTGCTTCTCATCAAACCTTTGCCACTGACTACAATCAGTCGGGTGTGCAATCTTATCATCATCCACCTTGCGCTCATCATCCCACCATGTCATGAGTGTGGCTTCTTTAGGGTTTAGGAACATACGTCTCAAGCGGTCGGTCACTGGCAGATACCACATTACCAGGGCAGGAATTCTTCTCTGCTTTACATCGTTGCCTAATGGAGTGTCCTCTAGGGGCTGAGATTCTTGTACCACCTTTTTTGTACCCTTCTTATTCCTCTTTTTCCCCGTGGATGGTTTGTCCCCACCGTAAAGGTCATTGTTCTTGTACCGGCTAGCCCCACACCGGGGACATTTATCCAATGACTTGAACGTTTCGCCACGAAAAAGTATACAGTGGTTGGGGCATGCATGTATTTTTTCAACCCCCATTGTCAATGGACTTATGACCTTCTTCGCTTGGTATGTGTTGGCAGGAACTGAGTTTGGTTGTGGCAGCACCCATGACAGGAGATGCAATAGATCATTGAAACTACAGTCTGACCAGCCGTACTTAGCCTTCAGGATGAGCAGCTCAAGCACGAAACGTAGCAATGTCCAATGTGTTGGACAACCCTTTTCAACACCATACACAGTCTCCTTCGATGCTTTTGTCACTCTTTCCAAATTTTCTGGACCTTTCGGGCTATTTAGTAAAATCTCTGGTCCAAGGGTTCGAATCATGTCATCTAAATCATCTTCAACTCCGACACGTGCTCCACCATCATTATTGGCACCACCTTCATCGTTACCATCCCAACCACCAGCATCACCACCTTGTTCATTGCCAAACTCGAAATTCATTCGTGCATCAAGCTCTGCTGAATATTGGGACAGGGATTCTATAGTTTCATCGTCATATTCCTCCTCATCCTCGTCGTTAACAATATCCGTTTCACCATGATGAATCCACACTGTGTAGTCCTCAATAAATCCTCGCATAATCAAATGTGATCTGATGATAGTCACATCTGTCCATGCCATACGGTTCTTGCAATCTTTACAGGGGCAAATAATTGTATCCTTATTCTCTTTCAATGTCGTTGCATGCTTCGTTGCGGCTTCAATAAATTTATCCACCTCTTCACGGAAACCTGCCTTGAACCTTAACGAACCATACATCCAAGAGTTCTTGTACTCCATCTTTTACAACAACAACAAAACAAACATTAAAGGACTACTTATTCAGATATATATAAAAATGAATCAAAGTAATAATTATTTGAGAATAATTGTATATACATCAGATATATATGAATATAAATCTAATATAATTACATGAAGCATACAAACACACCATGGTAGAGGAAAATTAATTAATGGCCCATTTATCCATAAATAATTAAAATACATATTTATTGATTACAATAAACAATTTCAAAGACAACAATTAGCAATAATTATACTTTACCCAATATCTTTCATACAAACCCTAGTCCAATTTTATCAAACATAAATTTACAAAAACAAAATTAATAAAAAAACCAAACCCTAGATCTAGATCACATGCACATGAAACATCCATAAAACTAACTAATGGTTCACTAAAATCAAGAAACATGGACCAAATAAGGGTATGATATTGTTCCCCTCCCTAATTTACTCTGGTACATTTAAAAGTTGGGTCTAATTTGCTCATAAATAGCTCAAGCACCATAGAAGAGAGAGAAAAACAAAACTCTAATTACTCACTAACCAACCATTAAAACTTCAAAAAAAAGTGTGGAATAGCATTTTCTTACCTTCTACAACCTCTCCACCAAAGGATTTGAGACCAAAACCTTCCCCCCTTAGTAGAGCAATTTTTGGGAGGTGCCCAAGGCCTCCCCACCTTTCTTTCATGGGTTGGAGTGAGTGACCCGAGGAGGAAGAAGGTGCTGCTTCTGTTTTATATGGGGGCCATTTGTAGGGGCGGCTGGTGATTGAGCCGCCCCTACAAATCGGAGCTATAAATACGGGGCCATTTTTAGGGGCGGCTCAATCACCAGCCGCCCCTACAAATAGCATTTCCAGGGGCGGCTGGTGATTGAGCTGCCCCTACAAATCAGACCCCATTTGTAGGGGCGGCTCGTAACACCAGCCGCCCCTGCTGTTCCATTTGTAGGGGCGGCTGGTGTCTGGGCACCCGAGCACGCCACTGTAGGGGCGGCTCCATCACCAGCCGCCCTACAAAAAAAATCAAACCGTTGCTAAAAATCGTTTTCTACGTAGTGCTAGTCATGTGTGTGAGGCCGGCCACCACGATGGCAGCCATGGATGCCGCTGTGGGCGCTACCGACGAAGCAATGCATCAAGATGCAGTCGAATTATATGCAAGCAGTGAATAGGAGCAGAATCCGAACAAAGCATATTGACCATGGAGAGGGATGGGTTTGGCTTTGGTTCAAGCTAGGCACGGGCTGGATAGGACGCTCTGGGCCCAAGCCCATGCGTGACACAGGTGAAAAATAATTAAGAAATATTTTATTTATTAGTTAAGCTACATCGAGATACGTGTACACTACTACAAAATCGGGTATCACTTCTAGCCTCATCACAGCCGGATTTCGGCCAAATGGCAGTGATGACCTTTCACTGCAGGATCTGGGCTTCAAAATAAGAAAATGATTGGGGTGGGCCAAAACTAGCAGTGAACGTCCACATCAATGCCGGTTTTTAGCTCGAATCGACAGTTAGTGGACGGTCACATATCACTGCTGGTTCTAGCAAAAACCGACATTGATTTGGTGCTGTGACTATTGGTTCTAGCCAAGAACCGACGGTGATAAAATGACATTACAAAAAGTTGTAGCCATTCTCTCCTCCCTCCTCTCTTCCATACGGAGCACAGAGGCGTGCATTTGGCTCCCTCCTCCATTGTTGCGGCTGCTCTTCACCATGAAGCTAGCTCTTAGATTTTGAAGAATGACTTGATGTTTTTGCTCTAAGGTTAGTACCAAGCATTCACTCCTTTGATTTTGTTGCTTAATTAGCGTTGTTTTGATGGCTACATTGCTTGATTCTCTCAATCTAGTTCTTTCTCCATTCTCGAGAGCACTTTCCAATTGGACTTTGTGCAAGGCATCCAAACAAATTGCGGAGAATCTAATCATCCAAAAGGTTGGTGTCTATGAACCCATTTGAATTCCTAGCTAATTACATGGTGGTGAAGATGATTTTTGGTATGTGATGCTATAATTAGTTCTTGTTAGGCATAGAGTAGATTCTTTTTCAATTTTAATAAAAAAATTAATCCATGTGTCACCTAACAACGCATTGTTTGGAGCTAAATTGTTGTTCATGATCATGTCTCCAATTTTAGCCTTTTTTAAAATTAGTGTCTCTATTTTTATGTGGCATGGAGTAGGAAAATTGTTCCTCATTATTGTGCAATAATTGTTTTTGTATGGGGCTATGATTTTCAATTTATATGGTCGGGCTACCAATTTCAAATTTCCAATATTTAGTGTAGAATAAGTTTTTCCTAAAATGGGTTGACTAAATTAAATAAGTGTAGAATGTATATGTAATTCCTCTTTAATTACTCTCCGCATTATTATGTGGCATGAAGTCTCAATATTTTTTTGTAGAGATGGATTGAGAGTGGATGCATCTATCCCGAATGGACAAGCAGTACAAGCTTGGCGTCAGCAAGTTTATCACCGATGCCAAAACCGATGCTGGGGATGGAAACCCTGTCTTCTACCCATGCAAAGATTGCATTAATCAATGTAATTGGGAGAGAATTGAGTCTATACGAATGCACTTGATTACGGGGGTGTTCATGCTAAACTATACGATATGGAGTATGCATAGGGAGGTTGGTGTGAATGTTCCGCAGGAAAGCAATGATGATGTGACCATGCTTGACGTAGCCCTCCATGAGGCTGATGAGGAACCCGGTGTCAACACGGAACCTATGGCTACCGTTAATGATGTGTTTAGGAATATGCTAGCTGATGACACCGAAGATGACGATAGCATTTCTCACCTGCTACGTAATGTAGAGAGCGGATTTGTTAGTGATAGACAACTGAGAAAGCTAGAAATAATGAGACAAGATGGCAAAACACCATTGTATAAGGGTTGTCCAGTGAGCAAACTAGAAGCCGACATCATGCTGTTAGGTTACTACGTAAGGATCACCCTTACCGTAGGAGCAGAAAAGATTTTGACAGGACAATTCAAGATGAATAAAAAAACACTTAGTGTGAGTATGTGTTCTCTGCTCTTATTTTCATGCTTCTTTTTTAGTTATGATTATTAGTTAACTAGGATTATGTGAATGCAGCAACCATTATGTCTTCATTGTTATCGATATTAGCAAAAATCATATCGAGGTGTGGGACTCGAAGAAAATGAAACTTTCTTTGCTCGATCCCTTAGTCAAAGTGCTGAATAAGTAAGTGGACCTAATAACATATTATTTTTTAATCGCACATAGCACATTCTAATGTTGCCACTTTTTTCACACTTTATAATATGGCACAGTGTTCAGGCAAGAATGATCGGTGGGACCAAGGTCTCATTCTAGGTTGCACCAATGGAATTGGAGACCCTAAAGCAGCCGGCGAGAAACAATGAATGCGGGTTCTATGTAATGTGGGCAATGCTTCGCTACCTCGGCGGGAAAATCGGATGTTGTAGATGCTTTGGTGTGTATAATCCCCATTTCATTTATATAAGTTAATTCAACAAAATGATCTACTGTTTTCTCTTACCTTTGTGCCTTTTGATGTCATCTTTTTTGAACGACAGCGCAAGCAATTTAAACACCAAAGGTTGTTAGAAATGGAGATCATAGCACTGTCATCGGAGCTAGCATCGTTCATCTTGAACGAGATATTGGAAAGAAATGGAACATTTTCCATTGCACAGTCAGTGAAGTATAAGGCACAGTATGGCCAGAGCAGCTCGCTAGACTATTGTAATTTTTTTATTTTGAGAGATCAAGATCTTGATAAGTACATTTAAACTGCAACTACAATATTTGTAATGTTTATTGTTGATGGACCTATCATCTACATAGCGAATATAAAGCGAAACCAGATTCAAGAAAACAATAAAATAAATTATAAAATAATAAAATACAAAAAAGAGATCACTGCCGGTTACCACAAAACCGGTAGTGACGGTAAAGAGGGCATTGCCGGCTTGAGCTACGAGCCGACAGTGTTGCTTAAGACATCACTGTCTGCTTGACATACAAACCGGCAATGTTGTTGAAGCCATCAATGCTGGCTTGAGGTACCAGCCGACAGTGTTGCCTTCACCAACACAGCCGGCTTGAGCCACCAGCCGACAGTGATGACTTGACCAACATAGCTGGCTTGAGCCACCAACCAACAGTGTTGGCTTGACCAACATAGCCGGCTTGAGCCACCAACCGACATTTCTGCCTTGACCATCACTGTCGGCTTGAGCCACAAACCGACAGTGTTGGCTCAACTGGACACTGCCGGGTGGTGCCAGCAACCGGCAATGTTGCCTTGACCATCATTGGCGGTTACCGGCAGTGATGTGACCCCATCACTGCCGGTATGCCACTGTCGGTTCAAAATCTAGCAGTGAAGAGGGTTTTGAACCGACAATGATGTCCTAGCCTGGGGTAGTGGTAATTTTTTGAAAGAGAAGTACTGGAGCAGGTCTCTTTATAGTATGCTACTATAAAGCTTTAAATTATTAGTAAAAGTTTTTTTAATTCAGCTACTAGCCGATGATCACCAGGGAAAATATAAGATATGCGTGCAAATGGTAAATGGGCCTACAAATATAAGATTGCTGCTAGCTAGGTCAAATGTGTAAAAGAGTGATCCACTTCCTGGCCCGCGCTGATAACTGAAACAGTCGACGTCCATTGGTATGTGTCTACGTGCGAGCGACCATGTCAACCGCTCCTCGTGGCATGGCAATGCTCTTTAGTCTGGAAATGCAAACTCTAACAGGCGACAATCGCGTGGTTGCAACACCGTGCGACCATTATATGCTGGCGCTGCCTCCGCCGTAGGCGGATTAGGGTTTGGCCGTGTTCCCTGGCTCTAGATCTCCGATGGCAGGTTGGCCTAGTGGTGGGTTATGGTGGGTAGGTAGGGCTGCAAGACAGCGGAGTGCTGCCGGCCTTGGTGGTGGAGGCGGCAGTTTGGGCAGACAGGGGCGGGGGAGTCTCGTCGGTGACTGGTTGATGGAGGCGGCGAATTAGCAGAGGTTGGGGTTGATGGGTAGGGGCCGAGGGTGGGCGGTGTAGCAAGGCAGCATGTCGCCGGTTGCCATGGGCGGTGGTGGGAGGCGGCAGAGGGTGGGGTCGCGCGCTCACGTGGGAGCGACACCCGTCGTGTGATTACTCTGTCTGTCCGAAAATATCTCGCGGGTCTAGAAAGCCTCCATGCTCTTCACTCTTCTCTTTTGAGTCTCCCTAGCCCACAAGGCAGCGCCATGGTTGCTTCCTTCCTCCCTCCCATCTCTCATGGTCACGGTAGCTTCCGCACAACGTCACGCCTTACCATTGTAAATCGCACACAAGTGGTGCAGTCAGAGCTAGTAGGAAGACGGCGGCAAATGAAGGTCTAGATCTGATATTCCCCAAATAAAGGACTACATTGCTCTCAATACGAATTAATCTTCAAAGGCATATGTATTATTTAGGACTCTTTTTGTTATATTTCTGATTTTCTTTGCTTCTACTATTATCATGATTTTTTTCTAGTCTAAGAATTAGATTGTTGGAGGAAGGTGCCTCTAGCTTGACCCCCCGCCTGTCTCCCGACCTTCGCTCCGGGTTTGATAACTGACCCCGCTGCGAGCCATAACCACCGCAGCGAAGGTTTTCCTCCCTGTCCCTTCTTTTCAGGTACCCCCGGCGAGACTTGGCTCGGGGGCCACTAACTACAGGGAAGGGCGCAAGACCGTTGGCGGGAAGGGGAACCCCCGACTGACGCGGTGAGGGTTCGCCAGAAGCCACGTGAGCGACTGTACCCGACAAGGAGCCGGCGGCGGTCCCATTCGCCCAATTAGGGTTAGGAGTGGTTGGTCCCGGGTTACGGAGGATTGTCTCATTGCCCACGGCCGTTGTATTGGCATTGCTGGTCAGTCGTCAACCCTTTTGTAATTTCAATACTTCTCGGGGTATGGGCTATGAATACCCCGGGACGCAGTTGTTGAGGAGAGGCCGTTTTTGGCAATTTAATAGGCATTTAATCTGCACTTATTTCTGGCGTTCCCTTCGTGATTCCCTCGCAAATCGCACCTGTATTGGTTTGATATCCTGTGGGAAACCCTCAGTGTTCCCCGCCTAGCCTCTAGCGAGGGTGGGACACCAGGAGTAACCCCACATAGATTAATTCGATGAAGGCTAGAGACCTAAGGAAAATTAATTAATTTTGTTCCCCTTTTTTGTAATATTTATTGTTTTTTGTCAAGTTTTTCATCCTCTTATGTATCATAACACATATTTATTTAATTGTTGTCTATATGCTTTCTGTGCATGCATTTTCTTACGTATGATTGCTGTCGGCTTGAAGACCCTCCATGTCGTGGGTAACCTACCCATGACACACCCTCCATGTCGTGGGTAACCTACCCATGACACTGGTATGCAGCTGCAGGCTTGCCGTTGGCTTCGGGTTCTGCTTTTTGCTCCAAGCTTTCCAGCCAAGATTTCTACGTTTAGTCACCGTCGACTTTGACTCCGGTTGGTCTTACGGATGAATAATTCTGGCCCATGTCTGACGCGTTCCTAGAGGTGTGATACATATGTCGACCTCAGTGCTTGTTGCCCTCTACTCCAAAGTCTTCCTGTGTGCATATCACTCATGACAAATTTCCACGATGTTGCTCTCAAATAATGTACCTCTCCGTGTGTGTGCTCATACAACTGGCTGGCCACCACCCTGCAACCTATTTTTCTCAAATAAACAGGACTACATATCGTCACATTCAGAAGTTAGCAATCCTACAGCTAGTTCAACCTCACCAGGGGCCAGTTTGGTTGCCAAAAAATTTGGCAAAATGCTACTGTAGCGTTTTCGTTGTTATTTGGTAATTAGTGTCCAATCATAGTCTAATTAGGCTTAAAAGATTCGTCTCGTGGATTTCTTCTAAATTGTGTAATTAGTTTTATTTTTTATTTATATTTAATGCTTCATGCATGCGTCCAAAGATTCGATGTGACGGGGAATCTTGAAAAATTTGGCGTTTTGAAGGGGAACTAAACAGGGCCCAGGTTCTGATTTCCTCTGCTGTTGCAAAACTGATGAACAGGGACATTCGACGAAGGCTAGAGACCTAAGGCGAATTATTTAATTTTGTTCCCCTTTTTTGTAATATTTACTGTTTTTTGTTAAGTTTTCAGCTTCTTATGTATCATAACACATATTTATTTATTTGTTGTCTATATTCTTTCCGTGCATGCATTTCCTTATGTATGATTGCTGTTGGCTTGAAGACCCTCCCTATGCTCAAATTGTGTCCCCGGCCCTGCTTGTCGTTGTAACCTACCCATGACACTGGTATGCAGCTGAGGGCTTGCCGTCGGCTTCAGGTTCTGCTTTTTGCTCCGAGGTTTCCAGCCCAGATTTCTACGTTTAGTCACCGTCGACTTTGACTCCGGTTGGTCGTACACGATGAATAATTCTGGCCCATGCATGAGACGTACCTAATCCTATTCCTATGAGGTGTCTATATATCAGTTAATTCTGGCGGTCACCGAGATGTGATACATATGTCGACCTCAGTGCTTTGGCCCCTCTACTCGAAGTCTTCAAAGTCTACCTGTGTGCATATCACTCATGACAAATTTCACGATGTCCCTCTCAAATAATGTACCACTCTTGTAGGTGTCGGTCACAACGACACCAACATACCGGAGGACTACATATCGTTACATTAAGAAGCTATAATCCTACAGATAGTTCAACCTCACCAGGTTCTGATTTCCTCTGTACTTGCAAAACTGATGAACAGGAAATGCAAAGTGAATTGGCCACGTTCCACAAGACTAGCTGAATCTGGGGGTCTCGGCATTCTACATCTTGGAAAATTCGCAAGAGCACTACGTCTCAGATGGCCGTGGAAAGAATGGGAGGGAGAAAGAAGGCCGCTAACTAACTCAGACACACCATGTGACACGACTGATAGGCTCCTATTCATTGCGGCAACATCAATCATAGTTGGCGACGGTAGGAGAACATCCTTCTGGAGCAGCGCGTGGCTCCAAGGTCAAACGCCCCAAGATCTAGCGCCAAATATCTTCTAAATTTCAAAAAATAAAAACAAGTCGCTCAACAAAGCTTTGCACAACAGAGTCTGGATTAGGGACATAGACCTACAGCATGCAGGTTTCACTTCCCAACAGTTCGTGGAGTATGTTCAGCTTTGGCACGCCCTAAACCACCTTCAGCTCCAATCGGACAGGGAAGACAACATCATTTGGAATTTCATGCTAGATGGAAAATTCACAATAGGATCGGCCTACCACGCGCAATTCATTGGATCAACGACGATCAATTTCAAACGACTAATTTGGAAAGTCTGGGCGCCACCAAAATGCAAGTTCTTTGGGTGGCTCGCCATCCAAAACAGAATCTGGACCTCCGATAGATTACAAGCGCGAGCATGGCCAAATAATGGTGTGTGTCCAATGGCTTGGTTGACTTGTGGGCAATGGCGGGAGCAAAGCATATCTCCAATTTATTATTGCGCGTGTGATTTGAGGCCACCTGAGGTGGAGCGTGTCGGGCTTTTGCCCTCTTGTACACATTTGTATATGCGTGTACAGTGTCTTTTTAGGCTCCCTTCTTTTTAATACAATAGGCAGCTCTTCTGCCGGTTCCGTTTAAAAAAAATGTATTTATAGTATTTTTCTTTCTTTCCGATTGAGCATGCAGGACAGTCGATTCCACAAGTTTCTTTGATCAATCCTAATGGCAGCACAGATGGTCAGTTCTGCTGTGGCCCAGGAGGCGTTTATTAGCCAAGCCTTATCAAAATTAAAGGCGAGGTACGGGCACAAGTCAGATAGAATGGAGCACATGGAAAGATGGAGATTTCTAAGTTTAGTCTACTCTATTTCGCGCTGGTAACGTTCCACTTGTTGGAGGTCTCAAGGGCGGCCTCCAGCTCTATGTGCGCCATCTCCATCCACTCAATGAGCTTTTTTCCATGGTACTGCTCCTTAAATCTAGATAATACATGGTTAACCGCCTCATGGGCCACTGCAGAACTGACCATCTCTGCTGCCATTAGGATTGATCAACAAGCAACCCCTGTAGAATCGGCTGTCCCTGTATGGGAAAGAAAGCAAAATATTCAATACGTATATATGTGCCAGATTGTCCCTGGTCATTAGTTTAAAATCTACGATGATCGATCTTGTAAAGTTAAGTGCAGATGAAATGAAACCTGGCGTGGTTGATCACTTGAACTAGCTGTAGGTTCGCACCACCAAAAAGTCCAGTAGTGGACACCACAGCAACACACACAAGAGATGTACTCCGTACTTCATTTGTGAGAGGGGCATCATCCTCAAGGAAATTTGTCAAGAGTGATACACACGGGACTTTGTGTTAGCAGGAACGAGAGGGGATTGGGAAGAACAGCTAGCCGAGCTTGGGGAAGGGGAAAGAAACGAGCAGGTGGGCGAGGAATGATTTCATTCAGAGTTCAAGTTTTCGGATACAATTGTTCATGCCGCTCTCCTTCTCAACTACGCATACATATACGATGTCCATTCCGGGCCGCAGACACGCGAGTTGGGCCGAGCGGTCCTCTTGGGCCGTGGCGTGGCTTCTTTCTCTTCATCTCCTTCAGGCAGCCCAGGTGCCTGGTCTTCATCAGCAGCCGGGGCAGCAGCATTGCTGACATTCCCCCGCTCTTGATCAGCGGCTTGTCCCCAAGCCGGCGCCCTGGGAAATTGTTGGCGGAGCTGCTCCAGAGACTCCCAGGTAGCAAGCGACACCGGCATATGCGACCACTCCACAAGCACTTGTTCAGTCGGCTGAGTGCCTTCAGTCCATCGGCGTTGAAGAACACGTACAGGAACCTGTAAAGCAAACAGATCAGAGGGCAATTGCGAGCTCACCGACTGGGATCCAAGCGACAGCTGCAGTTGGGAGACGTGGAAGACAGGGTGAACTGTTGCAGCATCAGGAAGCTGTAGGCGGTAAGCAACCTTGCCAATGTGCTCCAGCACACGATAAGGCCCGAAAAAACTTGAAGGACAGCTTGTGATGTGCACGGGTAGCCACTGAAGACTGAACATATGGCTGCAATTTGAGGTAAACCATGTCTCCAACTGCAAATTGCCGTTCCACGGGGTGCTTGTCAGCTTGGCGCTTCATACGTTCCTGAGCCCGGAGCAAGTGTTGGCGGACCAGTTGATGCATCAGATCCAAGGTTTTTTTTATCGGCCGATATTCACCGAAATTTCCGAAATTTCCTTTCTATCCACAGGGTCCGATAAAATTTGACATCGGCCAAATTTTTCCCTTCTTTCCTGCTCTCACACAGACAACCCAAATTCAGCCGTGCGACGGTCCCACACTATAATGTTTTATTCTTGTTTTTATCGGTGAACAAGTGATGTTTAATAGCTTAGGAATAGTTTCAAGTCAAATTCTACGAAATTTTTTTAAAACAATTTGAATTTTTTTTTGAATTTGGTCCGATATTTCCGATATATCTTGCTTATCCTGTTTATCCATGACCTCCGATAAATTTTTATTTCCGATAATGAAAACCTTGATCAGATCACGCTCATACAGCCAAGCAGACAGATCAGGCACAGGAGCAGCTGAGGGCCTGAGGCAACGTCCAAACCCAAATGTCGAGGCGGGAAGCCATACAATATCTCAAATGGGGTGCGTCCATGAGAAGAGTGGAAAGATGTGTTATACCAGAACTCCGCCAAGGACAACCATTGAGACCAGCGACGTGGACAAGCCTGAGCAAAGCACCTCAAGTAGCTAGGTCTCCATACACTGATTGACGCGCTCAGTCTACCCGTCAGTTTGCGGATGGTAAGATGTACACATGCACAGTTCGGTGCTAGCCAACTGAAAGAGCAACTGCCAGAAGCGACTAGTAGATACCCTGTCATGGTTGGAAATGATAGCTAGTTAGCTACTGGAAGTCCATGCAGCTTGTAGATATTATCCATGAAAAGTTTGGCCACTGAAGCTGCCGAGAAAGGGTGTCAAAGGGGCACAAAATGAGCAAACTTTGAGTACTTATCGACCACCACTAAGATAGCATTCACTGATCCAAACATAGGCAACCCTTCCACAAAGTCAAGTGAAATGACCTCCCATGATTGGCGTGGCACAGGAATGGGCTGCAAGAGACCATGATAGCTGGCCCGATCGGGCTTGGCCTGTGCACAGGTAGCACAAGACTGGACGAACTTCAGAACATCAGCACGCATGCCAGGCCAGAAGAACGAAGGCCGCAGCTTCTGAAACGTAGCCGGAGCACCAGAATGGCCGCTGACCGGGCTTGCATGGAGCGCTGACAGTACTTTCTGCTTCAGGTCAGAATTGCTCCCCAGCCAAATACGATTTTGATAGAAGATGATGCCATCCTTCAACTGATATGGTGGGTGTGAAGAAGCATCAACGGACAGTTGTGCCAGCAGAAACTTAGCTTCTGGATCCGTGGGGTACCACTGCTGTAACTGAGCAAGCCAAGTGTGTACTGGGGCAGAGACAGCATTGAGTTGCTCCGGATGATCCCGCCGAGAAAGAGCATCAGCAGCTTGATTCTCAGATCCTTTACGATAGACGATCTTCTAAGCAAGCCAAGTAACTTAGTGAATACCTTCTGTTGCCATGGAGTATGAAGGCGTTGGTCATTGAGATGTATCAAACTGCGGTGGTCAGTGTGAATCACAAATTCAGAATGAAGCAGATAGTGGCGCCACTGTTCCACTGCCAGAATAATAACGAGGTACTCTTTTTCATAAATAGATAGCCCCTGGGTACGAGGTCCCAATGCTTTGTTGATAAATGCGAGTGGATGCCCGTTCTAAAGCAACACAACACCAATACCGGAGCCAGAAGCGTCGGTCTCCAAATGAAACGGTGTCGGTGTTTGATGACCGGCAACCCGTCATGGGGGTACCCAGGACGGTTGTTCAGAGGGCTTCGACGTACGCAGAACCCGACAGTAAACGCAAAGAGACGAACGATTTATACTGGTTTGGGCCCTCTTGTCGAGTAATAGCCTTTACGTCCAGTCGGCGTGTAGCCTTTTGTGTTGGATTGATTGTATGATCGTTAGGGTTACAAGGGGGTACACCGTCCCTCTCTTTATATAGGGAGAGAGGGTAAGGGCACGTATCTAGTCCTAGTCGGTTACAAAAGGAGAGTCCCAGTTCTATTATAGAATTTAGCTTTCATAGTAAGCCAACTAATTAGCTAATATGGAAGCTTGAAGTCCACGCCACCTTGCCTCGTGTCCTTCAATAGATCATCGGCAGCCCAAGGCCCGTCCGGGTACCACCCCTATGGGGAACCCCTAGGACCCTGGTCCATCAAGCCCCTGAGCGTGTCATGGTTGAACTCGGAAGTCTTCCTTGTTCCTCCTGGTGCAGCCGGGTAGAAACTAGCATAGTCCGGGTACTTTTATGAGTGAAGCCATGAGGTGCTCTCATAAAAACTTCAGGTGACGTGCGCTTTCTGAAAAGCGCACTCACTGAGTGTAGCCCCCGAGCCTCTTGTTGTTTGTAAAACAAAGAGTTAGAGGGTCTAAAAGAAAAAACATTCGTAGAGGATATGTACCCTGCAGCCCCCGAGCCTGTGTCCGGGTACTGGTACCCGGGACAAGGATCTATAAGGAATATACTCTAAGGATGCTTGTCAAATTATTGCCCTGTCAGCTTGTAAAAGGCAGGTAGGACCCAGATCGGTCACATGCGAAGTCGGTTGCACTTCGAGTCCCGAGACGCCCAGTATTATGCTTTGAGAGATGCCGCCGGGTGAGCTATAGCTTCTGCATGCGCAATAATGAAGCCTGTGAATACACTAAAAAAGGTGTAGTGGGATACACTGTACCCTTGGAGTGTAGCGCATTACTCTGTTGTGATAGTCAGTAGCTTTTCTATGTAATCCGCGTGAACCCGGTCCGTAGACACCACCAGGTGCGCTTATAAAAACCTTCCTGGCGAGCACTTGAACTTCAGCTGTAGGAGTAGCTAAGTGTTGAAATGGTTGAAGGCTGCAAATATGATGTTGAGTGAAGTAGATCAGCCCCCGGGATTACTCTATTGGAGTAGCCAAGTACTTGAGTGACTAGAAGAATTCTTGTGAGAGGGTTTAGTGGTAGGCTAAACCCGCAGTTGTGCACAGTAGACTAGTCTGTATCTACAACTAGAAGAACTCTTGTGATGGCTGGAAGAGTGTCTCACTCTACAGTCCCCTGTCAGTTCTTCAAGTGTGACCTTCGACGTCTGGCCAAGAAGGATCATGCCAGGCCTCGAATGTACACAGATGGCGTCGGCTAGGTGGCATGATGTTCCCACAGGCCCATGTTCATGCCGTCAAGCAGGCGCCTTTTTGCAGGAGCTGGTCTCCCAAAGGTAGGCAGGCAACAAATGTTTGTAGCCCGACACGCTACCCAAGGTTCTAGGCCAGGACACATTGCACTTCTGCTGTCTACCCTGATGTGGCAAGCTTGTCTTGTAGCCAGGTGTATCAGATAGAAAAGTACCTGCGAAGAAGCACTTAGAGTATGAGTACTCTGTTATATCCGGGTAGGTGTTATCTTTGTACTTGTCCAAAAGATGTTGTACTGAGTAGTCTGGTATCCTGTAAAAGTTGTAACTGTATGTTCGGATGATTGACATTGAATAACAATGTTGATCCGAGTTCTATATGGTGTGACGGATACTGTGTTTGGATGTCCGGGTACTATTGCGGTGTTCTGGGTACCTTTGTTGTCCAGGTATTTCTTGCTGTGACCATGTAAAGAATGGTTGAAATGAGGCCAGTACCCGGGCACATGAAGCCCAACAGATAAATCTGACCGCATAAAAAGGTGTGTAAGCATCAAATCCAAACACACGGCACCATTTAGGGCTCGTTCAGTTATGGTTTTAGGAGGCCAGGAATCAATCCGGTAGTGAAAGCTTACCTAAATTAAAGTCACAATCTGGCCAGGATTTCTTCCTAGGGCTCATTCCTGGTGAAACGAACGTGGCCTTAAGGGGATGGGAACTGAAGCGACGCAACTGAAGGCGAGATTAACGGCACTGCCTGGGCAAATCTTCTATAAAGAGTAACTGAATCCGCCGTAGTCTCCATTCCCTTTCTTCCTCAAGCCGCCACCACGCTCTCTGCACAGAAAACCCTAGCCACCGCAAACCCTAGAACTTCGAGTGTGCTACAGTGGACAGGCAGAGGCAAAAGCACGAGCAGCGCCGCCAAGGAGTCAACCGAGAAGGAGGTGCTGGAGGTACCGGAAATGGCCGCCACCGTGCAAGTTTGGCCGACGCCCATGACGAAGGGGTATCTGCCTGAGCAGAAATTGGGCGACTGGTAAGCAGTCGGTGAGCATCGCATCCCCAATCTCGAACCTGACGAGATTGTTCTATTTGTTCCTTTCATAGAGCATGGATTAGGGTTGTCTGCTTCTCCCTTTTTCCACGGGTTACTCCATTACTATAGAATAACCCTGAACCATCTGAACCCCAACTCATTTCTCCATCTTTCCATTTTTGTTCATCTCTGTAAAGCCTTCATCGGAATTCCTCCGTCTATCACCTTGTTCCGATATTTCTTTAAGTTAGAGCCACAGCCTGATGCTGCCAACCCCATCATCCTAGGCAGAGCCGGAATTTAGTTCTAGTCGGGTAGGAAGAGTGTCTACCCCCACTACACCCTTATAGAGTCCGTGAAGAACTGGAGGGCCGAGTGGTTCTATGCGGGGAACATGTACCCGCCGCTGAGTACGCACAGTGACCAGCCACCGGTACCCAACCCGCGCTGGGATAAGGAACCCGTGAGCGTGATGGATCTGGAGAACATCCAACCGTTCCTCAGACAGCTCTCGGCCATGAGGGACCGAGGGTTGAGCGGAGTTGGCGTAGTCGCCAGTTTTGTTAGGCGCCGGGTGCAGCCTCTGCAGGAGAGGTTGCACTATGGCTTTGAGTACACTGGACTGGAAGACCCGGCTCGGGTGACAACGGAAGAGTTGTCAGAGGAGAAGGTCCTGAAGCGGGTGCTGTAACAACCCAAAAATCCATACACCCAAAAATACCAATTACAAATTTTTTTTCTTAAAACTCCCATGTGATGATGAGTGTCATGTATAGTAACCCAACCTAAGAGATGCATTAGGTCTAACCCCAAGCCAAGTTAACACATAAGCATGGCATGTCATTAGTTAATTGTGTTTATTTAAATTCTAACAAATAAAGTATTGCATACTTTGTTAATTCAAAATGTGATTTGGATTTCCATTTGAGTTATGCTATGCTTAACAACTCCAATAAAATAATAAACCATAAAATAATTAAAACTCAATCGAAGGAATAAAGGTTTAAAGAGAAAAACAAATTCTATTTTTGTATAACAAAAACCACACCTATTTTTGTTATACAGAGTAGCTAAATAATTCCTAGTATTTATATAAGTATGTTGTGGGCCTCATATCAAAAACTCCAATGAATATGGTGCACCAATTTGGAATCCAAATTTAAAAATCAAAATTGGATTCAAATAAAGAAGAAGGAAAATAAAACAGAAAAGGAAAAAGGGAAGAAGAAGGCCTCGCAGGCTCGGCCAGCTCATCTCGCGCCAGCCCAACCGGCCTGCCAACCCCCTTTCAGCCTTCCCAGCACGCGCGCGCGGCCCACGAGTCGGCCCAGCACGCCCGCGCGCCCTCTGCTCGCCTGCTGCTGCTGCCACGCGGGCCCCACCCGTCAGCCTTCTCATGTTCATCTTCTCCACGCCACGCCCCGATCGCTCACGCCGATTTCCTTCGCCGACCGAGCCCCGACAACGGTGGTAGGGGCGGGCCAGGGGGTCACGCCCGGGGCATGACCTTGTCCCCTTGGTGCCGCGCCCATGCAACCACGCACGGCCATTGGATGAGATGCACACGCCTTCGATCCCCCTCAATCTCCAGCCGCCGAACACCGAGCTCCATGGACGAGCTCGGCTATAAGAGCCCCGGTCCCGGTTGCCCTAGCGCATTCCCGTGCCCGCCGCCACCTTGCGGCCACCCCCCCTGTGCACCCGAGCCGAGAGAGAGAGCCAAGAGAGGAAGAAGGAAGGGAGCGGGAGAAAGAGGAAGGAGCCGTCGACGGAGCACCTCCGAAGCCGCCGGAGCAAGGACGACGCCACGACGCTGCACGGCACTGCATGGCTTCCGGAGCTACACGGCCGCAACTCGCCACTATGTCGCCATCCCCTCTTCCACAACACCTACAATGAGCCCTCGGTTCTTCCCCTGCTCGCCGCCGGACCTTGCTACTCCGGCAATGGCGCTCCATACTATGAGTGTGTAGGCCAAGGCCATCTCCGGTCTCTAGGCACACAAGCACAGCACACTCACGCGCACGTCGCGACCAGCTCCAAGCAATAGACCACCGGCCCAAGCACCAGACCATTGGCCCGAGCACCAGACCACCGGCCAAGAGCACCAGACCACCGTGGCCAGTACTGCTGGGAGCTCCTGGCGCCTCCCTGACTCGCCCACCCTATTCGCTGGAGCCACGAGAAACTCACGAGCCCCGCCAAACACGCTCTTGGCCACCACCACAGCCTAACCATGCCACATCGATGAGCGCCGCCATGCCAAGCCGCCGACCACCATGGCCGACGCTCTGGAAAGCCCTGGCCACCACTTAGATCCCACCACCGTGTACGCCGAGGCTCGGCGGAGCTTTTCCCCTCCTCAATTGGGCACCAGCGCCTACGGCAAGGACCGCCGACGAGGCACGCCGCCGGCAGGAGCACGGCCATGGAAGAAACAGAGAAGGGGCGAGTTGAGCAGCACAGCCCTGCACTCGGTGCACATGAGCCGAGCCGAGGGAAAAGACGGTGGACTCGGTCCACCATGGACGCTGCCTTAGGTCCATGGACCGTGAACATGGGTCCATCATGAGCCACGCTCACGCCCACAACCTAGAAGCGAAGCCCAATAGGAGCCCATGCCAGTGACGTGGTAGCGCCACAGCATGCCATGTGGCAGGCCAAGCCTAGCCCAGATCCAGCCCTGTCCAGGCCTAGTTTGAACCCGGCCCGTATTGACCGTTGACTGGTCAATGTTGACCGTTGACCTGGCCCCACATATCAGTGGCACGGACACTCTGGACCCACATGTCAGATGCTAACGTCATGCTGACATCACGCGGGACCCACACGTCAGAAGCCAACACGGCCGGGGTGACGTCATGCTGACGTCACGATGACATCAGCTACTGACGTCAGCAGCCCTGGCCCCACACGTCAGTGACCTGACCCGTTGACTGTTGACTCGATGTTGACTCGACGTTGACTTTGGCTGGACCCCACCTGTCAGTGACCCGAAAGCCCTGGTCCCACCTGCCGGACTGATGACGCTAATGACGTCATGCTGACGTCAGCTGGACCCCACCTGTCAGTACCAGAACCGAGACGATGACGTCATGCTGACGTCAGCATGCCACATGGACCAGCCACAGCGTGACATGTGTCAGCCCAGAATTAATTCGGCCTTTTCCATTTTCAGAAATGATTTAAACTTCGGAAATTCATAACTAATTCATATGACCTCAGAAAAATACGAAACCAAGACCAAAATTCATCTAAAATCGAGCTCTACGCAATGAACCCATGTTTGAGTGCATTTGGCTCTTTTGAATTTTCATTGCTTCTTTGTGCTATTCTATAGACATCGCTAACGCGACTATAATACGATCGTTTGTAGACTCGGAGGAGAACCAGACTGACGAGGATCGTGAGTACCGTGAGGAGTACGAAGATAACTACACTGAAGGTGCCACATCCCACCCAATCTCGTAGCACCTATTACGCATGGCTAATATAGAGCTGCTATTGCTTTACTTTATTGTTGTAATCACACTATGATAGGACTTGCATGGTAGTAAGCTTTCTTGATGGCCTTTACCTTGACGCAACCTTACCCCTGCTCACCCTGCTATTAGGCTAGACACACGCTTGCTGCTATATTACTTATTACTTCTACTACGCTTGTACTACATTGATGCGTGGCAGAAACTGGTGTTATCTGGACTATGGGGAGAGTGCTGCGTGTGTGACTTGGGTGCGTGGAGGGTAAGGGTTGTGTCGACCAAGTTGGAGTATACGACGAGCTTGGGGCAAGTCCTGCCATGGGGTGCTACCTGGGCACCCCTGGAAATGGATACCTATGGTGGGTAAATGGTATATGAGGTGGTCCTGGGTGTGAACCTGTGATGGGAGGATCCCAGGATGGAGGTGCTGTGGTGGCACGGTAAATGGAAACCCTGATGGAGACATTCTGGCTTAGTCAACCCTAAGGACTTACTAGTACTTAGATTCACCGGGAAGCCTTACGTACCACTCGCCCTATATGGTGCGGGACAGCCGGACTACTTGGTAGGATATTGCCACTACTGCTAGGTTGATAGCGGACAGTGTAAGGAGGTACGGGGCACGGAGGATTTCTCCCACACCCTTCCGAGACTTCATGGAGACCTTGTGGACCCGGCTCATGACTCACAGTTTCAGCCACCCCAGACTAGACTTGGGGTGTACCAGGGCTAAATGGTAGAGTGGCATTATCCTAGGCTGGCAAGCGGCCGGAATCAGCCTAGTTGACGACGGTCAGCGAGGAAGGCGGATCTTGTGGTTATGTAAAACCTCTGTAGAGTGTATGGTTGATCGATCGATACATGTGTCGACTTGTCGGCTATGGACCTTTCCTGGGTTTCGCTTAAACTAGATATGAGATGAGTCCTTCTTTTCTCCCCCTGTGAGAGAGTGTCGGTCGTAGCCAGGGGCTACGGGCCTTGAGACAGTGCCGAGAGGGAGTTGGCCTGTCGACTAAGCGATGGTATAGTTATGGTATGGTGATGGTATGGAGATGGTGGTATATCGATCCCTGGATCGAAACCTGGCTCGAAAAAGGAATGGGGTCGAATGTGTGTGGGAATGGTGTTAACACTTGACCAACTATTATTATGTACTTGATATGCTACTGCATAGGAAACCCTAGCCTTATAGGTTCCTTTGATTATATCCAACTTGCATCCAATTTCCACAAAGCAATGCTCATAGGTTTGGGAGTGGCCAGTACAAATCGTACTGATAAATTTTGGCACACAGGTTCTGCTGAGGAGTATAGCTCCAAGGAATTTGATGGTTGAGGGGTTCATGCCTACGCTCGAGTTTGGCGATCTTATCTTCAAGCTATTTCTGAATGAATGCTACTTTTGATTCCGCCAATGCGGCGATGTAATAATTTATGTAATTCTGCACTATTTGTACTCTGATATTATCGTTGTATAGATGTGATATTCAACTGGAATTTGGGTAATATGATCTACATCGGTCTTATTACACTTCGACGCTGTGGATTTCCCTTCGCGGAAATCGGGGTCGCTTCAGTTGGTATCAGAGCCATACTTGACCATAGGACGAAACCCTTAGAAATGGACGATAGAATAGGACGTGGACAGCCCTTCTTTCGGTTATATACCGACCCTGCATTTACTTTTATGCAAGGCTTATCTATTATTGACCTGCTAACACCTGGTTCCTTAAAACATGCAGATGGCAACGAACGTCGACTGGCCGCCTCTAGGACCGCTACCTTTGGACCACGCCAAGCTTACCTTCGACCTACGTGAGCTCAGGGGTTTTGCACAGACCCTCTGCCGAGTTCTCGTCACGTTAGGTGTCCCCGACGAGCTTGTCAAGGTCACCTGCACCGGGAAGCCAGCTCAGGAAGGAGGAATCGAAGGACCCATCATCACCTTAGTCGAGTTCCCAGCTAGCACTACCTTACCTTCTGTCCTAGCTTTCATCGAGTTGACTATAGAGGACATAGTCGAGGAGGGACTGCAAGCTATTTCACACAAGGCACTTCGTAGAGTGATGAGGGACCACTATGAGCACTTGAAGACGACAGAGTTCCGTCTACTTCTCTAGGCCCTCGACCTCAGCCTTACCCCTAGTGAGCAGAGTTTCGTAGCCAGCAGAGCTATTCTTGCCAAGGAGGATAGATGCCTTCACGTCTCAGCTATCCACCTACTGGAGCAGGACAGGTACGTGACCCAGCTAGAGTAGAGGAGACGTCAGGACTAGGCCCTTCAGTGGGAGTACCAGGAACGAGACTCACAGGGAGCACAGGAGCGAGCTAGTCTACTAGAGACAGTTGCCAAGCTACAGGATGAGCTCAACCGTTGTGAAGAAGTCCACAGAGCCGAGGTCGCAGACTTACAGGACAAAGCCGTTGACCTAGGCAATAGGAACTGCTACCTCGACAGCAAGGTCTTGGAGCTGCAGAGAGAGTTGGACGACAAGAAGGCCGAGTTCAGCCGCAGAGGAGACAGAGAGAGGTCCAAGGGGATTGATATGCTGAAAATCCAATCTCGGAACAAGACCATGACACAGGATCTAGAGGAGTTCAGGAAGAAGGTCGTTCGCAACCAGGGTCACCTGATCGAGGCACTCAGGCAGACCGAGTACCTACAGGACAAGTGTGAGAGGACATGGCAGGCTTGGCAGAAGTCTGACAAGAAGCGCCTCAGGGAGATGAAGGGTATGTGGGTTCAGCTGCCCAAGGAGATTCACAGCAAGATGAAGCCTAGGATAGAGGAGTTTGAGTTAGCCCCGACTCGCCTCAACCTAGATGCCTACCCTACCCTACCTGGAGCCAAGCCTACTAAGGAGCTCGCCGAGGCCTTGAAGTACGTGTCCCGACTTCACAAGTCTGACGAGGAGATTGAGATCGAGAACAGTCGTATCCCAGCTGCGGTGTACGAGTTAGAGTAGATGACCCTCCGTGGTCATGAGTCATGTCAATAGCTTCCGTGAGTTGTACCCCATGATGTACCCCTTATGAGATGTATTATGAGACATTATGCGTAGTACGATTCTCGCACGTCTTCAGTGTAGCTACTGGAGATGATGCTATGTAATGAAACCCATGTAATGAATGTTTTGGATCTTATTGCATCTCATGGATCTTATTGCTTCTTTGTAATGAGTGTTGGATAGTATAATTGTTTTTCTTTAAATCATCAAAATCATGTAATCATATTGAATTATAAGCACTTATGGCACAAGCACTAAATTCTCTATGATCCGTGTTGCAGATGCCGAACCGCTGATCTAATCGCCTAATGAATCGTGGACGTGCGCCCACCCCCGAACCAGTTGAACCAAATGGGGGACGTGGTGGCAACAACCATGGCCATGGCCGTGGCCGTGGAAGTGGAGGGATACCCTTCCACCTGGAGAATACTCCGCCGCCTGAGGAGAACATTCCACCGCCACCACCACCGAACCTGGCAGAAGTGATGGCATAACAGACCCAGCTTCTTGCAGCTCTTGTTGAAGGAGCAAACCGTCGCTAGGGAGGCCAGCAGAATGACTTCCAAAGGAAGCTGGAAGGATTTCTGAAGCTAAGGCCACCTACCTATGATGGCACCGACCCTAACCCGCTTGTAGCCGATGACTGGCTTAAGGAGATGGAGAAGAAGCTAGACCTCACCACTTTCACCGACGAGGAGTGTGTTGGAGCTGCCACACACCAGCTCACAGGTGCAGCACGTGCCTGGTGGGACAGTTTCAGTGATTCCCATGAGGACCCTGCCAACATCTCGTGGGATGAGTTCGTCGAAGCATTCACTGAGTATCACATTCCCAAGGGTGTCATGGAGGCCAAAGCTGAGGAGTTCCGCAACATCAAGATGGGAAAAGACAGGGTGATTGAGTACACTACTCGTTTCACCAACCTTCTACGCTATGCACCTTCCTATGTTGTAAACTCTGAGAAGGAGAAGCTGTACTATTACCGCAAGGGACTTAACCCGCACATCAAGCTGAAGTTTGGCGGTATTGAGAGTAACACGTTGCGTGCTCTGGTGGATCGCTGCATCCAGATCAAGAAAGATCGCGCTGAAGCTAGAGAAGCGTACAGGGAGAGGAAGCATAAAGCCTGAGGAGTCCTTCCGTGGACATGATCGCAAGAGGTTCCACAGAGATGCACCATCCAGGGAATGCTCTCGCCACAATAGGGATGACAACCCTGGATCGAGTAGGGGTAGAGGAGGCTACACCGCCAAATACTTCCACCCTGCTCAGGATCGTTACACCCAGGACCGTTATGCATAGGACCGCAACACTCAGGACCGTTTCAACCGTCCCCGCTCAGCGAATGAAC